>NC_057801.1:593661926-593961926 GCF_018294505.1 Triticum aestivum | reverse complement strand
AGGAGTCTAACATAAATATGTCAATATGGGAATGCAGGCTGCGCTGCTGACCTCTGCCGCACTGACTGCGGAGGCCAATGCATTGAAGCAGAGCCTCGAGCGGTCCAAGAACGAGCTCGGCCTCGCCAAGAAGCAGCTTGAGGACAAGGAAGGTAAGTAGTACCTTATTTAAGTATATAAAAATACCTGGTTGCAAATAATGATAGGACCAACATGAATGTTACAGGGGCCACAACCGAGGTGGCGACCCTGAAGGAAGCGCTGTCCAAGGCCGAAGACAATGCGGCCGCGGAGCGCGTCGAGCGAGAAAAGCAGGAGGCGCAGGCAGAGGAAGTGCGGCAAGAGCTCCATGCTCTTGTGAAGAAACACGAGAGCTTGGAGCTTGACTCAAAGACTCGAGAGTCCGAGCTTGCCTCGGCCCTTGAGAGCACCAAATCCGCCAAGGCCGAAGCCCAAAAAGACCTCCAGGAAATTGAGGCGATGAAGAAGATAGCGGCGGGTAAGGAATTCTTTATGCAAAGCAAGCACGTGAAAGTGAATTACTTGTTACTTACCCGAGTCCGGAGCTCTCCAGGAGCATTCGCAGATCTGCCCCACATTGTGTCCGACGCCGTCGCATTCTACCGAGCCAAAGAAGGGAGCTCGACGGAGAAAGTGTTCTGGTCCTAGTATGCTGAGGCCGGACACCCGGTGCCCTTGAGCGACCAGCTGAAGCAGCTAGTCGAGCTCCATAAGGTAGCCGAACAGGCCATGAAGGGCCTTATAGGTCGGTTGTGGCCTGGGGCGGTCCTGCCTGGGAGCTACTTTGGGCTGGTGAAGCGGCTGGTGGATTCCTGTCCACGGCTTGAAGTCAACAAGCGCTCCATATGCATCGAAGGCGCCCGTAGGGCCCTTGCTCGCGCGAAAGTGCACTGGGGCAAGCTAGATGCTGAGAAGCTAGTGACAGATGGGCCACCGGAGGGGAAGGAGCATCGCAGGCCCGACATGTATTATGAGGGCGTCCTGAAGGGTGTCCGCCTTGTGGCGAATGAATGTACCAGGGATGTAATTTTTTAGTAAACTCGCTCGTGTTTATCCTGTGCGCTGAAAACTTGTTCATATGCGCTAAGCAACACTTGTTGAATTTAAAATATTACCTTATGTGTGGCCATTTATTGAATCTGAGAGATGCAAGTCGTCGGCTTCTACCCCCATGCCACGAATGCTGGGGTGTTCGGGATAAACCTGAGCGCTCTTGTTCCCATTCTTGGGTCCTTCTAGGGAGGCACTCAGCACAACGAACAAGGCAATCGGACTATAATGCTTTATCACTCTCACTTAGCCATAGAATTCTATAATTTTAAATTTTGGCGAAGCCCCTAGTATTCGGAAGACCGAGTTCGGGGCGCTATCGACGCCTAGGCCGGACAATGCCAGCTCCTCGCTCTAAGCGGCATGAGTCTTTAGGGACTCGAAAACCTCTTGAACAGCGACCGGCTCTCGCCCTATCATGATGGTC
Source organism: Triticum aestivum (assembly GCF_018294505.1). NCBI lineage: Eukaryota > Viridiplantae > Streptophyta > Magnoliopsida > Poales > Poaceae > Triticum > Triticum aestivum. The sequence continues at coordinate 593,960,428 of NC_057801.1, read as the reverse complement.
AGTTTTAGCTTTCTCTACTGAGGTGCTCAACCCAGCTCAACTGGGGCACAACCGCAGTTGTTCTCCCAGTGCTACCTTAGCCGATATAACGGAACGTAAGGTACCAAAACATGGGAGCCGGGCAAACCCAACTATTGACCCAAGACATGATTCAGAGCCGATGCATATAATGCTATAAGTTCGGGGTGCCGCACTCATGAGAGTGTTCGGTCTTCTCACACCATATTCTGGGGTACTTAAGCCCCTGGTGTATTGGCCGTACCAAAGTGTACAGTTGCATAATGTTATAACTGAACATACTTACATAAAAAAATGAATGCAAGAATAGACAAGAGCTATGTATTGTTTATTAAAGGGCTACTGTGAAAGCAGAACGATACAAATAGTGCGATAAGCAAGAGCTGGGATTATTTGACATGTCCCCCTCCAGGGGCAAGCTGTGGGACTTTATGTAAGACAGGTATTTAGCTCGTTAAAGAGACCACCTGGACATTCGACGTAGCTTGCTGCCTCCGTGGCTGTTGCATCGTGTGTTCGACGATTGTACTGCCGGACAGGCCTTCCGGAGAATGGAGTCCTGGAAGTAAGAAAAAAGAAATGACAAAATCAGGAGCCCCTAGTGCGGTTGAGCCGCATTTTGGGCGTGCCGTGGTTGTGCCCCTCCCCTTATGCCCATGATATTTCCAGAGCGTAATTATGTACGCGTAGCACTGGTTTCGCAATTTCACGAGGGCTGGGGTTGGGGCCGCACTGCTATGCTTGCACAGAACGTGCCATGCGGTCTTGTTGTAGGTTACTCCGGGTGCGCTTGACGGTGCCCGGACGTGTAATAGTCGGACTGGAGAATTGCCTTGAGAGGCCACTTTGTACTTCCGCCGCGAGGGCCGCTGTATGCTCCTCTGTTCGGAGAGAGCGTTCGGTGTTTCCATTGACCATAATGACTCCTTGAGGGCCTGGCATCTTGAGTTTGAGGTATGCATAGTGCGGCACAACATTGAACTTTGCAAATGCGGTTCGTCCGAGCAGGGCGTGATAGCCACTGCGGAACGGGACTATGTCGAAGATTAACTCCTCGCTTCAGAAATTATCCGGGGATCCGAAGACCACTTCTAGTGTAACTGAGCCTGTACAGTTGGCCTCTACACCTGGTATGACGCCTTTAAAGGTCGTCTTTGTGGGTTTAATCCTTGAGGGATATATGCCCATTTTTTGCACTGTATCCTGATAAAGCAGGTTCAGGCTACTGCCTCCGTCCATAAGGACTCTAGTGAGGTGAAATCCGTTAATGATTGGGTCTAGAACCAATGCGGCGAATCCGCCGTGGCGGATGCTAGTGGGGTGGTCCCTTCCATCGAAGGTGATCGGGCAGGAGGACCATGGGTTGAACTTTGGGGCGACTGGCTCCAACGCATATACGTCCCTGAGTGCATGCTTCCGTTCCCTTTTAGGGATGTGGGTTGCGTATATCATGTTCACCATCCGCACTTGTGGGGGAAAGCCCTTTTGTCCCCTATTATTCGGCGGCCGGGGCTCCTCCCCGTTATCGCTATGCAGCCCCTTGTCTCTGTCTTCGGCGCTTAACTTGCCTGCCTGCTTGAACACCCAACAGTCCCTGTTGGTGTGATTGGCTGGTTTTCCGGGGGTGCCGTGTATCTGGCACAAGCGATCGAGTATTCGGTCCAAATTGGACGGGCCCGGAGTACTTCTTTTGGTGCTACCAAACGTCACAACGTAACTGGGTGATTATAAAGGAGTACTACAGGTGTCTCCAAAGGTACATGTTGGGTTGGCGTATTTCGAGATTAGGTTTTGTCACTCCGATTGTCGGAGAGGTATCTCTAGGCCCTCTCGGTAATGCACATCACTATAAGCCTTACAAGCAATGTAGCTAATGAGTTAGTTACAAAATGATGCATTACGTAATGAGTAAAGAGACTTGCCGGTAACGAGATTGAATTAGGTATTGAGATACCGACGATCGAATCTCGGGCAAGTAACATACCGATGACAAAGGGAACAACGTATGTTGTTATGCAGTTTGACCGATAAAGATCTTCATAGAATATGTGGGAGCCAATATGGGCATCCAGGTCCCGCTATTGGTTATTGACCGGAAACGTGTTTCGGTCATGTCTACATAGTTCTCGAACCCGTAGGGTCCGCACGCTTAAGGTTTCGATGATAGTTTTATTATGAGTTTATGAGTTTTGATGTATCGAAGGAGTTCGGAGTCCTGGATGAGATCGGGGACATGACGAGGAGTCTCGAAATGGTCGAGACATAAAGATCGATATATTGGACGACTATATTCGGAGTTCGGAAAGGTTCCGAGTGATTCGGGTATTTTTCGGAATACCGGAGAGTTACGGGAATTCGCCGGGGAGTATATGGGCCTTATTGGGCCATACGGGAATAGAGGAGAGAGGCCGAAAGGAAGGAGGCGTGCAGCCCCCCTCTGGTCCGAATTGGACAAGGGGTGCGGCCCCCCTTTCCTTCCTCCTCTCCCCCTCTTTCCCCCCTTCTCCTACTCCAACAAGGAAGGAGGGAGTCCTACTCCCGGTGGGAATAGGACTCCCCTTGGCGCGCCCCTCCTAGGCTGGCCGCCCCCTCCCCCTTGCTCCTTTATATACGGGGGCAGGGGGCACCTCTAGGCACAACAACACAAGTTGATCTACGGATCGTTGCTTAGCCATGTGCGGTGCCCCCCTCCACCATATTCCACCTCGGTCATATCGTCGCGGAGTTTAGGCAAAGCCCTGCGCCGGTAGAGCATCATCACCGTCACCACGCCGTCGTGCTGACGGAACTCATCTCCGACACTTTGCTGGATCGGAGTCCGGGGATCGTCATCGAGCTGAACGTGTGCTGAACTCGGAGGTGCCGTACGTTCGGTACTTGGATCGGTCGGATCGTGAAGACGTACGACTACATCACCCGCGTTGTCATAATGCTTCCGCTTACGGTCTACGAGGGTACGTGGACAACACTCTCCCCTCTCGTTGCTATGCCATCACCATGATCTTGCATGTGCGTAGGAAATTTTTGAAATTACTACGTTACACCATCAGTGGCATCCGAGCCTGGTTTTATGCGTAGATGTCATATGCACGAGTAGAACACAAGTGAGTTGTGGGCGATACAAGTCATACTGCTTACCAGCATGTCATACTTTGGTTCGGCGGTATTGTGAGATGAAGCGGCCCGGACCGACATTACGCGTACGCTTACGCGAGACTGGTTTCACCGTTACGAGCACTCGTGCTTAAAGGTGGCTGGCGGGTGTCTGTCTCTCTCACTTTAGCTGAATCGAGTGTGGCTACGCCCGGTCCTTGCGAAGGTTAAAACAGCACTAACTTGACGAACTATCGATGTGGTTTTGATGCGTAGGTAAGAACGGTTCTTGCTAAGCCCGTAGCAGCCACGTAAAACTTGCAACAACAAAGTAGAGGACGTCTAACTTGTTTTTGCAGGGCATGTTGTGATGTGATATGGTCAAGACGTGCTGCTATATTTTATTGTATGCGATGATCATGTTTTGTAACCGAAGTTATCGGCAACTGGCAGGAGCCATATGGTTGTCGCTTTATTGTATGAAATGCAAACGCCCTGTAATTGCTTTACTTTATCACTAAGCGGTAGAGATAGTCGTAGAAGCAATAGATGGCGTAAACGACAACGATGCTACGATGAAGATCAAGGTGTCGCGCCGGTGACGATGGTGATCACGACGGTGCTTCGGAGATGGAGATCACAAGCACAAGATGATGATGGCCATATCATATCACTTATATTGATTGCATGTGATGTTAATCCTTTATGCATCTTATCTTGCTTTGATTGACGGTAGCATTTTAAGATGATCTATCACTAAAATTATCAAGAAGTGTTCTCCCTGAGTATGCACCGTTGCCAAAGTTCGTCGTGCCCAGGCACCACGTGATGATCGGGTGTGATAAGCTCTACGTCCATCTACAACGGGTGCAAGCCAGTTTTGCACACGCAGAATACTCAGGTTAAACTTGACGAGCCTAGCATATACAGATATGGCCTCGGAACACGGAGACCGAAAGGTTGAACGTGAATCATATAGTAGATATGATCAACATAGTGATGTTCACCATTGAAACTACTCCATCTCACGTGATGATCGGACATGGTTTAGTTGATTTGGATCACATCACCACTTAGATGACTAGAGAGATGTCTGTCTAAGTGGGAGTTCTTAAGTAATATGATTAATTGAACTTTAATTTATCATGAACTTAGTCCTGGTAGTATTTTGCAAATTATGTTGTAGATCAATAGCTTGCGTTGTTGCTTTCATATGTTTATTTTGATATGTTCCTAGAGAAAATTGTGTTGAAAGATGTTAGTAGCAATGATGTGGATTGGATCCGTGATCTGAGGTTTATCCTCATTGCTGCACAGAAGAATTATGTCCTTAATGCACCGCTAGGTGACAGGCCTATTGCAGGAGCAGATGCAGACGTTATGAACGTTTGGCTAGCTCAATATGATAACTACTTGATAGTTTTGTGCACCATGCTTTATGGCTTAGAATCAGGACTTCAAAACGTTTTGAATGTCATGGACTATATGAAATGTTCCAGGAGTTGAAGTTAATATTTCAAGCAAATACCCGAGTTGAGAGATATGAAGTCTCCAACAAGTTCTATGGCTAAAAGATGGAGGAGAATCGCTCAACTAGTGAGCATGTGCTCAGATTGTTTGGGTACTACAATCGCTTGAATCAAGTGGGAGTTAATCTTCCAGATAAGATAGTGATTGACAGAATTCTCTAGTCACCATCACCAAGTTAGTAGAACTTTGTGATGAACTATAGTATGCAAGGGATGACGAAAACGATTCCCGAGCTCTTCGTGATGTTGAAATCGACGAAGGTAGAAATCAAGAAAGAGCATCAAGTGTTGATGATTGACAAGACCACTAGTTTCAAGAAAAGGGCAAAGGGATAGAAAGGGAACTTCAAGTACAATGACAAGCAAGTTGTCACTCCCGGGAAGAAGCCCACAGCTGGACCAAAGCCTGAAACTGAGTGCTTACACTGCAAAGGAAATGGTCACTAGAAGCGGAAATGCCCTGAATATTTGGTGGATAAGAAGGATGGCGAAGTGAACAAGGGTATATTTGATATGCGGGTTATTGATGTGTGCCTTACTAGTGTTTATAGTAGCCCCTGAGTATTTGATACTTGTTCAGTTGATAAGATTAGTAACTCGAAACAAGAGTTATATAAACAGAGACTAGTTGAAGGGGAAGTGACGATGAGTGTTGGAAGTGGTTCCAAGATTGATATGATCATCATCGCACACTCCCTATACTTTCGGGATTAGTGTTAAACCTAAATAAATGTTATTTGGCGTTTGCGTTGAGCATGAATATGATTTGATCATGTTTATTGCGATACGGTTATTCATTTGAAGTTAAAGAATAATTGTTATTCTGTTTACATGAATAAGACCTTCCATGCTTATACACCCAATGGAAATAGTTTGTTGGATCTCGATCGTAGTGATACACATATTCATAATATTGATGCCAAAAGATGCAAAGTTAATAATGATAGTGCAACTTATTTGTGGCACTGCCGTTTGGGTCATATCGGTGTAAAGCGCATGAAGAAACTCCATAAAGATGGATTTTTGGAATCACTTGGTTATGAATCATTTGATGCTTGCGAACCGTGCCTTTTGGGCAAGATGACTAAAACTCCGTTCTCCGGAACAATGGAACAAGCTACTGACTTATTAGAAATAATACATACCGATGTATGCGATCTAATGAGTGTTGATGCTCGTGGCAAGTATCGTTATTTTCTGACCTTCACAAGGTGATTTGAGCAGATATGGGTATATCTACTTGATGAAACATAAGTTTGAAATAGTTGAAAGGTTCAAAGAATTTCAGAGTGAAGTGGAAAAATCATCATAACAAGAAAATAAAGTTTCTGCGATCTGATCGCGGAGACGAATATTTGAGTTACGAGTTTGGTCTTCAATTAAAACAATGTGGAATAGTTTCACAGCTCACGCCACCTGGAACACCACAACGTTATGGTGTGTCCGAACGTCGTAACCACACTTTATTGGATATGGTGCGATCTATGATGTCTCTTACTGATTTAGCATTATTGTTTGGGGTTATGCATTAGAGACAGCTGCATTCACGTTAAAAGGGCACCATCTAAATCCGTTGAGACGACATCGTATAAACTATGGTTTAGCAGTAAACCTAAGCTGTCGTTTCTTAAAGTTTGGTGTTGTGATGCTTATATGAAAAAGGTTTTCAACCTGATAAGCTCGAACCCAAATCGGAGAAGTGCGTCATCATAAAATACCCAAAGGAAACTGTTGGGTACTCCTTCTATCACAAATCCAAAGGCAAAACATTCGTTGCTAAGAATGGATCCTTTCTAGAGAAGGAGTTTCTCTCGAAAGAAGTGAGTGGGAGGAAAGTAGAACTTGATGAGGTAACTGTACCTGCTCCCTTATTTGAAAGTAGTTCATCACAGAAATCTGTTCCTGTGACTACTACACCAATTAGTGAGGAAGTTAATGATGATGATCATGAAACTTCAGATTAAGTTACTACAGAACCTCGTAGGTCTTCCAGAGTAAGATCCGCACCAGAGTGGTACGGTAATCCTGTTCTGGAAGTTATGTTACTAGACCATGACGAACCTACGAACTATGAAGAAGCGATGGTGAGCCCAGATTCCGCAAAATGGCTTGAGGCCATGAGATCTGAGATAAGATCCATGTATGAAAACAAAGTATGGACTTTGATTGACTTGCCCAATGATCGGCGAGACATTGAGATTAAATGGATCTTCAAGAGGAAGATGGACGCTGATAGTGTTACTATCTACAAAGCTAGAATTGTCGCAAAAGGTTTTCGACAAGTTCAAGGTGTTAACTACGATGAGAGTTTTTCACTCGTATCTATGCTTAAGTGTGTCTGAATCATGTTAGCAATTGCCGCATTTTATGAAATCTGGCAAATGGATAAACAAAACTGCATTCCTTAATGGTTTTCTTAAAGAAGAGTTGTATATGATGCAACCAGAAGGTTTTTGTCAATCCTAAAGGTGCTAACAAATTGTGCAAGCTCCAACGATCCATCTATGGACTGGTGCAAGCATCTCGGAGTTGGAATATACGCTTTGATAAGTTGATCAAAGCATATGGTTTTATACAGACTTTTGAAGAAGCCTGTATTTACAAGAAAGTGAGTGGGAGATCTGTAGCATTTCTAATATTATATGTGGATGACATGTTGTTAATTGGAAATGATATGGAAATTCTGGATAGCATGAAAGGATACTTGAATAAGAGTTTTTCAAAGCAAGACCTCGGTGAAGCTGCTTACACATTGAGCATCAAGATCTATATAGATAGATCAAGACGCTTGATAAGATTTTTCAATGAGTACATACCTTGATAAATTTTTGAAATAGTTCAAAATGGAACAGTCAAAGAAGGAGTTCTTGCCTATGTTACAAGGTGTGAAGTTGAGTAAGACTCAAGACCCGACCATTGCAGAAAATAGAAAGAGAATGAAAAGTCATTCCCTATGCCTCAGTCATAGGTTCTATAAAGTATGCTATGCTGTGAACCAGACCTATTGTATACCTTGCTCTGTATTTGGCAAAGGAATACAATTTTGATATAATAGTAGATCACTGGACATGGGTCAAGAATATCCTTAGTGAAGACTAAGGAGATGTTTCTCGATTATGGAGGTGATAAAAGAGCCCGTCGTAAAAGTTACAATGATGCAAGCTTTTACACCAATCCAGATGACTCTAAGTCTCAATCTGGATACATATTGAAAGTGGGAGCAATTAGCTAGAGTAGCTCCGTGTAGAGCATTGTGGACATAGAATATTTGCGAAATACATACGGCTCTGAATATGACAGACCCATTGACTAAGCTTCTCTCACGAGCAAAACATGATCATACCTTAGTACTCTTTTGGATGTTAATCACATAGCGATGTGAACTAGATTATTGACTCTGGTAAACCCTTTGGGTGTTGATCACATGACGATGTGAACTATGGGTACTAATCACATACAGATGTGAATATTGGTGTTGAATCACATGCTGATGTGAACTAGATTATTGACTCTAGTGCAAGTGGGAGACTGAAGGAAATATGCCCTAGAGGCAATAATAAAGTAATTATTTATTTCCTTATTTCATGATAAATGTTTATTATTCATGCTAGAATTGTATTAACCGGAAACATGATACATGTGTGAATACATAGACAAACATATAGTCACTAGTATGCCTCTACTTGACTAGCTCATTAATCAAAGATGGTTATGTTTCCTAACCATAGACATGTGTTGTCATTTGATTAATGAGATCACATCATTAGTAGAATGATGTGATTGACATGACCCATTCCGTTAGCCTAGCACTTGATCATTTAGTATGTTGCTATTGCTTTCTTCATGACTTATACATATTCCTGTAACTATGAGATTATGCAACTCCCGTTTACCGGAGGAACACTTTGGGTGCTACCAAACGTCACAACGTAACTGGGTGATTATAAAGGAGTACTACAGGTGTCTCCAAAGGTACATGTTGGGTTGGTGTATTTCGAGATTAGGTTTTGTCACTCCGATTGTCGGAGAGGTATCTCTGGGCCCTCTCAGTAACGCACATCACTATAAGCCTTGCAAGCAATGTGGCTAATGAGTTAGTTACGAAATGATGCATTACGTAACGAGTAAAGAGACTTGCCGGTAACGAGATTGAACTAGGTATTGAGATACCGACGATTGAATCTTGGGCAAGTAACATACCGATGACAAAGGGAACAACGTATGTTGTTATGCGGTTTGACCGATAAAGATCTTCGTAGAATATGTGGGAGCCAATATGGGCATCCAGGTCCCGCTATTGGTTATTGACCGGAAACGTGTTTCGGTCATGTCTACATAGTTCTCGAACCCGTAGGGTCCGCACGCTTAAGGTTTCGATGACAGTTTTATTATGAGTTTATGAGTTTTGATGTACCGAAGGAGTTCGGAGTCCCGGATGAGATCGGGGACATGACGATGAGTCTCGAAATGGTCGAGACATAAAGATCAATATATTGGATGACTATATTCGGAGTTCGGAAAGGTTCCGAGTGATTCGGGTATTTTTCGGAGTACCGGAGAGTTACGGGAATTCGCCGGGGAGTATATGGGCCTTATTGGGCCATACGGGAATAGAGGAGAGAGGCCGAAAGGAAGGAGGCGAGCAGCCCCACTCTGGTCCGAATTGGACAAGGGGAGTGGCCCCCCTTTCCTTCCTCCTCTCCCCCTCTTTCCCCCCTTCTCCTACTCCAACAAGGAAGGAGGGAGTCCTACTCCCGGTGGGAATAGGACTCCCCTTGGCGCGCCCCTCCTAGGCCGGCCGCCCCCTCCCCCCTTGCTCCTTTATATACGGGGGCAGGGGGGCACCTCTAGGCACAACAACACAAGTTGATCTACGGATCGTTCCTTAGCCGTGTGCGGTGCCCCCCTCCACCATATTCCACCTCGGTCATATCGTCACGGAGTTTAGGCAAAGCCCTGCGCCGGTAGAGCATCATCATCGTCACCACGCCGTCGTGCTGACGGAACTCATCCCTGACACTTTGCTGGATCAGAGTTCGGGGATCGTCATCGAGCTGAACGTGTGCTGAACTCGGAGGTGCCGTACGTTCGGTACTTGGATCGGTCGGATCGTGAAGACGTACGACTACATCAACCGTGTTGTCATAACGCTTCCGCTTACGGTCTACGAGGGTACGTGGATACACTCTCCCCTCTCGTTGCTATGCCATCACCATGATCTTGCGTGTGCGTAGGAAATTTTTGAAATTACTACGTTACACCAACATCCGGACAGTCGGCTATTTTATTTTTCTTGGTTAAGAACCGTGTCCAGAATTGTCTGGCCGATTCCTCTGGCTGCTGAATGATGTGGCTTAGGTCATCGGCGTCTGGTGGTCGCACATAGGTGCCCTGGAAGTTGTCAAGGAATGCGGCTTCCAGGTCCTCCCAGCAACCAATTGACTCTGCTGGCAAGCTGTTAAGCCAATGCCGAGCTGGTCCTTTAAGCTTGAGCGGGAGGTATTTGATAGAGTGTAGATCATCACCGCGGGCCATGTGGATATGAAGGAGATAATCCTCGATCCATACCGCAGGATCTGGTGTGCCATCGTATGATTCGATGTTTACGGGTTTAAAACCCTCGGGGATTTGATGATCCATTACTTCATCTGTGAAGCATAGTGGGTGTGCGGCACCTCTGAACTGGGCTATATCACGATGTAGCTTGAATGAGCTTTGTCTGCTGTGTTCGGCCTGGCCGTATTTGCCATGTCCGACATGACGGTTATCGCCACGTGCCATGGGGCGCCCACGCGATCCGTAGATCGATCTTGTTTGCCTTGCCTTGTCCCCCAATATGTCTCGCAGGTCCGGCGCATTTCCCCGTGCCTTGGTATAGCGGCGCCGGGGTGCGGCTTGAATCGATAGCCGAGAGGCCTCTCTGTCGCGGCCACGAGGTGGCCGGTCGGCCGCGTCGTGCGCTGGTGATGTAGGTTTAGGTGCTTCCTCCTCTAATCGGGGTAGCAGCCTGTGCTTTGGGTAGCTCTTGGAGGGGCGTTCGAGTTCATACTCTTCGGCCGCAAGGACTTCAGTCCATCGGTCGGCTAGCAAGTCTTGGTCAGCTCTAAGCTGCTACTGTTTTTTCTTGAGGCTGCTTGCCATGGCCATAAGCCTGTGTTTGAAACGCTCTTGTTCGACGGGGTCCTCAGGCACGACAAATTCGTCGTCTTCGAGGCTTGCCTCATCTTCAGAGGGAGGCATGTAATTATCATCCTCGACCTCCCTGTCTGCCGCTCTCTCATGAGTGCTGGCCTCTCCATCCTCCTGTGCTGAATCCTGCTGGAGGGGGTTGTCTTCGGAACTGTTCGGGGTGTTATTATCTCCCGTGCCGGAATCACCGTTTTTGCTTTGGCGGGATTTAGAGCGGCACCGCTGACGCCGGCGCTTAGGCTGCTTCTTGGAGGGGTCATCCTCTGTTGTTCCATCGTCATTCCCTTCTTTTGGGGTGTCCACCATGTATATGTCATATGACGAGGTGGCCTTCCAGTGCCCTAGATGCGCTGGGTCTTGGTCGTCTCCTACATCGTCGTCCATACCGTCGATGTCTTCAGAGTCGAAATCGAGCATGTCGGTTAAATAATCGATAGTGGCTATTAAGTGGGTGGTGGGTGGGCTTTGAATTTCTTTGTCGTCCGCATCCCATCCTTGCTGACCATAGTCCGGCCAGGGCTCTCCTGATAAGGAGAGAGATTTTAGTGAATTCAGAATGTCGCCGAAGGGCGAATGCTGAAAGATGTCCGCGGCGGCGAACTCCATGATCGGCGCCCAATCGGATTCGATCGGCAGGGGCGCGGAAGGTTCGGGGTCCGGAGAGGAGTCCGGCACCTTGGAGTCGCGAGCTTCGCAAAGGACAAGACTGGTGTTCGGCTCGATCGCCGTAGAGGTTGCAGCCCCCGAGGCGGTGTCTAGCCATCCGTCCTCGATTGGCATAGTCGGCTCCGAACTAAGGGTCGGAGCGGACACCGGGGCGGCCTCCTGGGCACTGTTCGGCGGCAGAGCTAGATCATGCCCATCGCGACAGTGCGGCACGCCCGGCCGTGGCTCGAATCCGTCGAAGATCAAGTCTCCGCGGATGTCGGCCGTGTAGTTCAAGCTTCCAAATCTGACCTGATGGCCAGGGGCGTAGCTTTCGATCTGCTCTAGATGGCCAAGCGAATTAGCCCGCAGTGCAAAGCCGCCGAATACGACGATCTGTCCGGGGAGAAAAGTCTCACCCTGGACCGCGTCGTTGTTGATGATCGGAGGAGCCATCGGACCTAAAGATGACGACACAGAGGAACTCTCAATGAAAGCACCAATGTCGGTGTCAAAACCGGAGGATCTCGGGTAGGGGGTCCCGAACTGTGCGTCTAGACGGATGGTAACAGGAGACAAGGGACACGATGTTTTTACCCAGGTTCGGACCCTCTCGATGGAGGTAAAACCCTACTCCTGCTTGATTAATATTGATGATATGGGTAGTACAAGAGTAAATCTACCACGAGATCAGAGAGGCTAAACCCTAGAAGCTAGCCTATGGTATGATTGTTGTTCGTCCTACGGACTAAAACCCTCCGGTTTATATAGACACCGGAGAGGGCTAGGGTTACACAGAGTCGGTTACAATGGGAGGAGATCTACATATCCGTATCGCCAAGCTTGCCTTCCACGCCAAGGAAAGTCCCATCCGGACACGGGACGAAGTCTTCCATCTTGTATCTTCATATTCAAGGAGTCCGGCCAACGGTCATAGTCCGGTCATCCGGACACCCCCTAATCCAGGACTCCCTCAACGAGCTTTGCGCGTTGCATGGTTGGCCACTAGTATTGGTCTGATCCATGTCACGTAGCAAAAGGGCACAACCTTTTGGAGGAACGTTCACATATGGTTCCATGAACACAAGCATTTCGCGCCCTACTCCGACGCGGTCATCCACAACCGTGAATGGAAGTACCTCAACCATCGATGGTACACCATCCAAGAGGTCGTGTACAAGTATTGCATGCACTTGAAGCATCTCATCTCACAGTGGCCTAGCGGTGCACAAATCACTGAGCAAGTAAGTTGATTACTAGCCGAATATGATTAGTTTTGTTGATCACTAGCTGGACATGTATTGTTTTGTTGCTCACTAGCCGGATATGCATTGTTGACAATGTTTCACTTTGTAGCCTACCTGTGCTTATGTGGTGTACAAGAAGTTGGAGAAGAAGTCCTTTACCGTCATGCATTGTTAGTTGAAGTTAAATGGGCAATGGAAGTTGAATCATAGCCAAGACCGCCGCCCAAGCCAACGCGGAAGAAACTGGTGACCCTACCGACCCAACCCAAGAACTGTCGAAGAAGGTTAAAATAAATTTACAGGGGAAGAAGTGGGAGGGGGAGAGGGTGAAGCGAGAAGGTGCGGCGGCCACGCAGACAGAGAGGTTCGAGGACATCTTGGCGAAGGAGGAAACATGCGTGAAGCGCTCAGACATTAAGGAGGAGAAGAAGGCAGAGAGGTTCAAATTGTTGATGGAGGCGACGGACAAGAAGCTCAAGCTCGAAGAGAGGAGGACCATGATCTAAGAGAGAAAGGTTGCGTTCAAGGAAAAGAAGGTGAGGATCACCGTCAATGCGGAGGACGCTAAGATGTTGACCTTGAATGTTGACTCTTTGGATGCCGACGCAAGAATGATCATGTAATCTGTCCGCTACCAGATGTTGCAGCAGCAGAAAGATCAGTTGACGGCGGCGGACAATAAGGACGCGGCGGAGGCGGAGGCTGTCTACGCCGCGGTGACGTCACCACCTTGATCGGGGAGCAGACGGCTGGGATTGTCGGTCCGACATGGCAGAAAATTGCACAGACTACCGGACTGATGTTCTTTTGAATTCAGGCATTTAAAAACTAAGCATACTTGTCTCTTTTTGGTTCTGATTGGGCGGCGTTGATGGGATCCCGCGGGCTGTGGAGATGGGAGTAAATTTGAATTTGCATTTACTAACGGACATATACATGATTGCGTTGATGACGGCCTACCACATCCATTTCTGCGAACTGGTCCCTGTCTGTCGACGGACGCGGAAGGAAATTTGAGATGCCCTTGGTCTTGTCATGTGAGTCTTTTCGAATGAGAATAATCATTCGACCGATCCTTCCCATGTATTCAGCTGAGAGCTTAAACTAGGACGCGCTCTGCTCTGTTTGATGCTCATGCTGCATGCACAGGATGCAAACCATCCAACAACTGTCCGGTGTGTATGCATCGTATTCAACATGATCTTCTTCTTTCCTAACCACGCGCGTTCAGCACGGTCGTCATTATGCTGACAATACAAACCCGGCCAGGCCCCCTCTCTGGAGAAAGGAAAGGGCAGAGGGAGCCGCGTCGTCCTCGTCTGGTTCACATGGGCTCGCGCATACGTCCGCTTTGGGTTAAAAAACATCGCATAATATTGTCAAGAAAAGCATCCCATCTTCCTTATATCAGCCCAGTTTGGGTGCTGGGCTTTGGTCTTGAAACTTTATCTTTCATTTTGTCTTCTACTTCTTCTGTTCTTAAATATAAGTCTTTTTAAAGACTATAACTGCATACGGAACAAAATGAGTGAATCTACATTCTAAAATATATACATCCATATGTAGTCTTTATTGAAATCTCTAAAAAAAACTTATATTTAGAAACGGAAGGAGTATTACCGTAGCCTTTTTGAGTAAGAGTGTCATCTGCATGCATGCTGGATACATACTTGAGGATAGGGATCATGTCAAAAATAAAAATCTCACACGTGGTTAAAAAGACTTATATTTAGGAACGAAAGAAGTATTACCGTAGCTTGTTTGAGTAAGAGTGTCATCTATCTGCGTGCATGCTAGATACATATTCGAGGATTGGGAAATCATGGCAAGAATAAAATCTCACATGTGGTTGTATGAACTGGATTGACGTATAATGTGTTGCCTAGTTTTTTTTCATCAGATAGGTTTTTTGGTTGCATTGGCTAGAGCATGCATTTCTACATGGTATCAGAGCCAAGAGGCCTTGGGTTCAAGACCCGGCTGACGCAATTAAATTGCAGCCCACTTTCGGTCCACTTTAGGCCTGAGGGAGCCACACGTGAGGGAAAGTGTTGACGTATAATGTGATGCCTAGTATCTTTCATCAGATCGGTCTTTTGGTTGCATTGACTAGGGCATGCACTTCTACAAGCTGCCTTTGCATTGCATCACTTAAGATGGTTTAAAGAAATCAGTAACCACAACAAACAACAATGGAGAGGATCACCCAGCCATACCCCTCTTCAACATTTAATCTTTGGCCCTGGGACACCAATAAGAAGGACAACCGATGTAGCTATAGATAAACTTTGCTCTATCCATGAACACCAATTGGTAACAAACCCCTTCTGCCTCAAAATAGATAAGATCATTCCATGTTCAAGCTCATCAAAAGCTTTTTCAAAGTCAATTTTTAAGTACAACAGTAGGCAGCTTGCTTTTGTGACATTGGAAAAGATACCCATAAGCCAAAGCAATGCAGTCCTGAATAGTCCTGGATTTAATAAAGCCATACTTATTAATATGAACAAACTCCATTATGACTGTCTACAGTCCATTGACTAGTGTCAAAAGCGTTCTTATATTATGAGACAGGGGGAGTACTAGCTTAGTTGGTAGCTTGATAGTGCAGTTTCTGCCTTGTTCGATGTTCACGTTGGGATGCGAATTTGGCAAACAAGCAAACCATCCAACAACCGGCCGCTGTGCGTGTAGGATGTAGTGTACCTGGGTCTGGGTGGGTGTGTTCTTCTTCCTACCCGCTGCAGTCAACACGGTCGTCGTCGCGATTACGCCGACGAAATAAATCTAGGTCTTGTCTGGGGAGAAAAGAAGGGGTGGAGGGTGCTGCATCGTCCTCGTTCACACTGCCCCGCCGCGCATACGTCCATGTCCATCTCCGCTTTGGGTTAAAAACTCGCATAATAATGTCAAGAAAAGCATTCATACTTTCTTTATATCAGCTCAGTTTGGGAAAGCACCTCAGCTTGGTCGCGCTGGGCTTTGCTCTTCTAATAACTGTAGCTTGTTCCAGTTCTTTACTCCAGCACAGCGAGCGGGCTGGTTCAAAAGAAAGATCAACGTGCGTTCAGGAGCGAGCTGCAGGTAGGGCCTCGTTATCACGCTGACGGGCAGCTGATTCTAGCAGAGATTATCAAACTGAACTCCATGGCAAGTCTTACCTTTAGACAATTGCAAGTAGCAGGTTCACCTACTGATGGACAAAGCTTTCGTTTTCTTTATCACGCCGCACCGATTGAGCTCAGGTCACTAAAAATACTACTAAACCGGACGCGTTAGCTGGTTTCCTCTGCCATATAAGTGCACAAGGTTGCTCTGTGGCACATAGGGATGCCTCTCGCTTGCAAGGCCCTGCAAAAACCCAAGGCTGCCATGGCGATCATCAACTCGGCGAGTACAAAACTGAGATGGATCCTGGCGCCGCTGCTCGTCCTGGCCATGACGACGACTCGAGTCCATGGCCAGCCTTCTTCTACCTCTGGTAATGAAATCCGTGTCGTCCTGGCTTTTCCCTTCTAGATAGACCCCTGCACCTCTTCGACCTCTGCTCCATCTGCATGCACAGCTCAGTTTACTTCAGTGCAACTTAAGAAATTTCAATTCACTGAGATCTTAATACTCATACTTTTGCTATTAGATATCTATAAATGGACAGGTTAGACATGGTCTTTCAGCATATCTTAAACCTGAAACACAAGAAACCGACACATATTCTCCGTTATGCAGGGTTCATAAGCCTCGACTGTGGAAAGAGAAATAATACTCCCTACACCGACAGCAGCATACGAGGAATACAGCACCAGTCCGACGCTGGATTCGTCGAGGGCGGTTTGACCCACCAAATAGCAGCAGTGTACATGGCTGGTGCCCCATATGAGAGTCAAAAAACCTTGAGGAGCTTCCCCAACGGCTCAAGGAATTGCTACACGCTGCCATCCACCCCTGGTAAAAAGCTGGTGAGGGCCTTGTTTACTTACGGCGACTACGACGGGTTGAACCGGACCATGGACGGGTCGCCATTTTTATTTGGGCTCCATATCGGTGCCAATTTCTGGGAGGCGGTAAACTTGACAAATTGGGATCCATCAAGCACAATATGGAAGGAGGTGCTCACCGTTGCTCCGGGCGACTCGGTGTCGGTCTGTCTGATAAACTTCGGTACAGGGACTCCATTCGTGTCTGCGTTGGAGCTGAGGCCACTGCAAGATTCAATGTACCCTTTTGTGAATTCTTCGGTGTCAATCAGCTACTTTCGCCGGATCAGATTTGGTCAAGCCACTGACTTCATCACAAGGTGAGACAAGGCTGACATCCATAATAATTTTGGATTTGATCTTAATTATGCCTGACAATGGTTTTGAAGTTGGCTAGCACGGAACATTTGAAGTGTTTGCTCCTTAATCTGTTTCCTGAATCTTGCAAATGCTTCTAACAAAAACTAATGCCATCCCAAGGTGACAAGAAGTTTGGCTGGCGAGTTGTCACAGCTATTTCCTTCAAGTTAAAAAAAACAGTTTATTGGCTAGCTATTTACCTGTTTTCTCCTTGTCTTTGTGTGCGATGAAGATATCCATTGGACCCTTACGACCGGTTCTGGGAGGGCTGGTCTTTCTCCTACAACACCTACCCCTGGATGACCCTAAACACTAGCAGTCCAGTGAGAAGGCTACCCGGCGACAACACCTTCCAGGTACCAGAGGGCATCCTCCAGCAGGCCAGCACTCTAGACACAAACTACTCCTTCTTCGAGATCAATGTGGCAGTGGGTCCCAACCTGGACGCCAAGAATCTGCAGCTTCTCCCGATCTTCCACTTTGCCGAGATCAACATCAGCAACCAGAATAGGAGGTTCGACATCTACAGCGACAATGACTTGCTGTTTCCAGACTTCTCGCCGTCAAGATTTCAGGCGGACAGCATGCACGAGAACGGGCGGTTCTTGCATAACCCTACCGCAACCTTCCTGCTGAACAAGACACGCAGCTCAAGGCTCCCGCCGCTCATCAATGCGTTTGAGGTGTACTCGCTAGTGCGGATGGATAACCTCACCACTGACGCCGACGATGGTAAGATTAATGTATATACTGCATGTGCATTACACTTTGTCATGTACTCCCTCCGTTCCTAAATGTAAGTCTTTTTAGAGCCCCCGCAAAGAAAAGTCTTTTTAGAGATCCTAATAAGTGACTACATACGGAGCAAAATGAGTGAATATACTCCAAAATATGTCTATATACATCCGTATGTAGTCCCTTATTGGAATCCCTAAAAAGACTTATATTTAGGAATGGAGGGAGTGTATGTAGCAGATTCGCATGATCATCATGCAGTTTATTCAGTTGGTGGAACAGAACCTCCAGTCCTTGCATTTAAACAATTCTTAATTAACAAGATCTCACTGTGTATAGACTCCTGAAGATCCTCAACTCCAATTGACATTGTCAGTATCCACATTATAGTAATAGAAACAAGTTTATCAACCAGCTGATTCAGTAGTAACTCCTTAGTAAGCGACCTTCTAAAGTTCAATTGCCAATGAGCCATGGCCAAGACCGTAGTAGATAAATAGATTAATATAATTTATTCACTTCTATTAAATAGATAAAACTTGCATATGAAATAACTTTGCAACTAGTTAAGTTAATGTTTACATTCTTTTTAATACATATAAGGGCCCATACCCAACATATACAGCATTCTTTATTCTGTTCACATTTATTTCATTGTTTTTTGGGTGTTGCAGTCAATTACATGAAAGAAGTCAAGAAACACTACAATTTGGCACGAATAAACTGGAACGGAGATCCATGCTCCCCAAGAGAATATTCCTGGGAAGGTTTGACTTGCGACTACTCTAAGAGAAACCAGAATCCGAGGATTGTTGCAGTGTAAGAACATAACCAGGACTTGTACCATATACATTTTGGAACATAAACATCACAATTCATATTTTTAACCTTTGAAGTACATTGCATTTTTTATATGGTAAGAAAAACTCGTCACTTGTCTTACTAACTATTATCTTGAAAACACAGTTAATTTAGTTGAAAGCTTGAAAACATATGCAATTTAGTGTAAAGAACCACAGAAAGATACTTAAATAATCTTAAAGAAACATGTTAGCTCAATACTACGGCTAAATTAATAGACTTGTACTAAAATGAGTTGTTTTGCAGAGATCTGTCTACTAGTGGACTGAAAGGTGGATTAATCATATCATTCATGAACATGGCATCACTGGAGAACTTGTAAGTGGTGCCTGCCACTAAATATTAATGGGCTAAACGGGATTATTTGTGACAATTTTTATGACCCTAAGCACAAAACATATGTAGGGATTTATCACACAACAATTTGACAGGAGCTATTCCAGACTACCAAATAAAGTCACTCAAAGTTCTGTAAGTCTCTCTGCTTAATATAATATTTGGTTGATGGTATAAAATTTAGAGAATAATTTTCACTTTATTTTACAGCGATTTGTCATATAACCAGCTCGATGGACCAATCCCTAATTATATTCTTCAAAGATCTCAGGCCGGTCTGCTTGACTTAAGGTTTGCAAGCTCTGTTGTACAATTCCTTTTCTTTTAACTGAATGTTTCACAATTTCTGACTATAGAAAAAATAGATCAAATTAAACAACTACACTCAAAAGAAACAGGGTTGAGCTTCATAGAAAAATCAAGGTTTAGCAACAGTCTTTGCAAATACAATGTAAATACGCCACACTTCACCAAACAAGAGTTACACAAGTTTGACTTTCTGTGGCCACAGTTTGGTGGTGTTATATTTTGTGTCGTGCCACACTTTTCTACGCCATGCTGCAGCAGCACCATGGCTGTGTGCATCGCTTGATGCAGAGGCCGTGGTAATCCTCCTTTTCCAAAAAAAAATGCAGCAGCAGCACCACTTGTCGTACATGTGAACAGCTATCAAATTTGACGAAGTTGTCATGGCCAATTCAGTGCCACAAAAAGTGTGTGAAGCAACACTTTTGCAGAGCATTACATTGATTCAAGCATGCCCTCAGTTACATGTACTACTCCATCTAGTAACTATAAAAGCTTTATTGTCTATGGGCATTCAATATGAGAAATAGATAAGGACCTTAGTAACTGCAATCTACAAACCATGAAGTTTCTTCTTTTAGATTGCATATATGAGAAACCATGAAGTTCATTCGTTCAGAGTGCGTATATGTTTAGCATGTTAGACGTGTTAGAAAATGGAGGCATCTTCTAATCATAATTTTGTAGAGCTGTTGTAGCTAACATCGTATTAATTCATTTTTTTCCTATATGCTGTGTAATGGTGACACTAGGTTAGAAGGCAATCCCGTATGCTCAAAAGTCAAAGATACGTACTGTTCAAATAAGAAGAACACCAAATCTACCATGCTCATCGCAGTGATAGTTCCTGTAGTACTGGTATCCCTCCTAGTAGTGATGTGCATACTCTGGAAATTGTGCTGGAAAGGTAAAATAAAAAAATTCTGCTCTTAAACTCTCTTTCATCAATGGAATAGGTGGTAAACATTAAACAGCTGCTTCACCCAAAACTTTCATGTAACACACTACTTTATGATTCTGCAGGGAAGTCAGGAGACAATGAGGATTATGCTATGTATGAAGAGGAAACACCCCTACATATTGATATCAAACGGTTCACGTACGCAGACCTGAAACACATAACAAACGACTTCAAACAAATCGTTGGAAAAGGAGGTTTTGGTACTGTTTATCATGGCACAATGGAAAATGGTGATGAAGTAGCTGTTAAGGTGCTTATGGAGACATCAATAGCGGAGTCAACAGATTTCCTCCCTGAGGTATACCACGAAACCAACTGGGTCAAATCAATAATTTCTTCAATAGAAAGTAAACTATAAGTGTGCAAGATATCAACCCTTTCCAGAGTCCAACAGAAAGTAAACCCATTGTCTTCAGCTCTAGGATGATTAGTAACTATATCTGTTGCTGCAGGTGCAAACCTTGTCCAAAGTTCATCACAAGAATCTCGTGACTCTACAAGGATATTGCCAGAACACGAAGTGCCTAGCCCTCGTTTATGACTTCATGCCCAGAGGAAATCTTCAACAGCTTTTAAGAGAAGGTTTTCCCTCCACAATTTCAAATTTTCTATCAAACATAGTTGACTTAGGCAATGTTTTACTTCATTCAAAATCAATAACTACACAGGGGGCAATAGCTTTCATTAACCACTTGGAAACCACCTACCCACCAAACTTCATATTGTGCATTGCAGCATAATATAAAAATTGGCAGGACCTAGCATAATTTAAAAAAAAAACTCAAATCAAATAAATCTGGCTTTCACATCCTTGACCCTACTGTAAACGAGATTTTTAATAAAACCTGATTTCCTTGTCAAAGGTTTAGTTGATTGCATAGACTGTTATTGCTGCTGCTAATCAATACACTTGAGTTGGTGGACCTAGTTCTTCTTGGGAGCTTTTCCTTTTTGGAAATTTGCTTAGAATTGTCCATTGCCAAATTCATAAACATGGCATAGTCATAGATACTCGGCTAATAAAATTGGGGCACCACAGTTACATAGGTCTACTCAGTCATAATTATGACTCAATAGTTACATATTTAAAACCAGTAAGAAACAAAACAACGACAGAGGTACATATCAAAGAATACTTCAATAGATCATAATATTTATTAAAGAGAAGGAAAAGCAGTGACCTCTCAAAGATCATCAAGTACCTATTTATGCCGGGTTCGGACCATAATAGACCAATTGATAACATGCTTAATCATTGTGCTTTAAACATCATTCTGAAGTTAAATGTGCAAAAATTACAAAGCTAGTATGTATGCTACCATGCATGTATCGTGTGGCACTTGCATTAACTTTGGTATGTCTTGATGCAGGAGATGACTACAGTTTGACTTGGGAACAGCGACTTCATATTGCACTTGATTCGGCACAAGGTTCATATTTCATTTACATGCTTTCTTTTAGGTGATGTACGTATGTATGTATGCATATGTTGACAAAGTAAACTACAGGACTGGAATATCTACATGAGTCATGCACCCCATCAATAGTTCACAGAGATGTCAAGACAGCCAACATCCTTCTGGACAAGAACCTGGTGGGGATAATAGCTGATTTTGGGCTTTCGCGGGCTTTTAACGATGCACACACGCACATATCTACCGTTGCTGCTGGCACTCTCGGCTACCTCGACCCCGAGTACCATGCAACTTTCCAGCTCACCATCAAGACGGATGTTTACAGCTTCGGCATCGTGCTCTTGGAGATCATCACTGGCAAGCCCCCGGTATTGATGGACCCTCACACCTACCACCTACCAAACTGGGTACGCCAAAAGATTGCGAAAGGCAGTATTCAAGATATCGTGGACAAGAGGCTGTTGGATCAGTACGACGCCAATTCCCTGCAGAGCGTGGTGGACCTTGCCATGAACTGTGTGGAGAGTGCAGCCATCGACAGGCCGAGCATGACCGAGGTTGTTTCAAGGCTAAAAGTGTTGTTGCCAACGACTCCAAGCCAGAAACAGTATGCTTCCCCGTCCTCCACGAAGTCCATGAATGATGAAATGCGAAAGCAGTTCCAGCTGTTGATTTCTGGAGAAGGCAACTACGAGAGCTCCAGCTCCTTCCAGTCTCGCTATACCAGTAGGATGACAGAATTGCCCCCCTTATCTGGACGGTGAAAGGAAAATGCGTACTGAGTTATTGTTGCGTCTGCTTAGACAAAGTTTGGTAGTTTGCTCAACTTGTCATGATTGGTTGTAGATAAACAGAAATCCAGTCATTTTGTTTCCATTTTCTGATCTTGATTGTTGTTTGGATGAGGGGTAAAAGAAATTGTGCGAAGTTTGGTATTTAGTTCAAGTAATTTTCAAACAGGGAGCACCTACTTCCATGTGAGAACTCGGTGATCTGTCAATGTAAATTTAAACAAATTGCTGGATAATTATCTTTACATAAAACTAGATGATTTTCGTCTAAATTAAACTGTGCACATGCATTACATTTTCTACATATTTGACTGAACCCTATTCTAACCTGCTCTAATGATCGTCGGTGTCTGTCCCCATGTCCGGCAGCTCGCATGTCTGCCGTGTGTCCCGGAACTGAAGCTCCGCCTCCCGCGACACCGGCAAGCGGCTAATCAGCCGACAATGATGAGCCTGCCAAGCTTAGTTTCAACAGGAGGGGAGGAGTGGTGGCCTTCTGGGACCCTAAATGTCAGTGTCCTCCCATGCTCTACTCTTCCTCGTTGTCGGTAACATCCGCGGACATGCCGGCTTCGT
Organism: Triticum aestivum; assembly: GCF_018294505.1. Classification (NCBI taxonomy): domain Eukaryota; kingdom Viridiplantae; phylum Streptophyta; class Magnoliopsida; order Poales; family Poaceae; genus Triticum; species Triticum aestivum. The sequence continues at coordinate 593,937,392 of NC_057801.1, read as the reverse complement.
CGTTGTGGCGACGGGGTGTGGCCGGCGTGGAGCTAGCGACGTCGTCCTCGTACTTGTCATAAACTTCATCTGCCGCCTCGTCAGTCTCCTTGAAGGCGGCATGGTGATGTTGACATGGGCTCATGGTAATGCCAGCATGGGTTGGCAAGGATGATGGCGCCGGCTCCTTGTCGGCTACCTCTTCCATTGGCTCGTCCGCATCACTAGCCTCTAGAAAAGCTCGTCAGTCTGTTGGTCTGCTAGCCGGACACAACGGCAGCCTCCTTTTGTTTGGACGAGAGTCTGTCCCGCAGAGCTGTGTTCTGTTCTCTCTTGCTTTTTTCTTTGATCTACTTCGTAAGAGATTTTTCTTAACACCTTCTATTGTTTGACGTGTTGTTTTATTCATAATAAAGCAATGAACTTTTTTTAGAAAACTTTCGACCTATTTGTTTTCAATCATTACAGTACAACGAACACCAAATAATAATAATTACATCCAAATCCGTAGATTATCTGGCGAGGGCTACTAGAGAGACGAAAGACTGTTTCGAGAGAGAAGACCTCATTGTTGTCCTCGCTTAGAAGCGGTCGCATGCTCCACCTTGTCTTTGGATGACGACTTGTGCTTGTCCTGTTTGTTAGAAGGGATAGAATGGATGATTGGCGGAATATGATGGATGTATTACTGAGCGTCGAGAGCGAGTATATATTGAGTACAAGACTTGGAGGGTGACGCCTCTTCTAGAGATAAGGTAGGAGATGGATTACATACCCTAGACTACCATACACATGTAACCCAAATATTGTTGGGGAACGTAGCAGAAATTCAAAATTTTCCTACGTGTCACCAAGATCTATCTATGGAGAAACCAGCAACGAGGGGAAGGAGAGTGCATCTACATACCCTTGTAGATCGCTAAGCGGAAGCGTTCAAGAGAACGGGGTTGAAGGAGTCGTACTCGTCGTGATCCAAATCACCGGAGATCCTAGTGCCGAACGGACGGCACCTCCGCGTTCAACACACGTACAACCCAGTGACGTCTCCCATGCCTTGATCCAGCAAGGAGAGAGGGAGAGGTTGAGGAAGACTCCATCCAGCAGCAGCACGACGGCGTGGTGGTGGTGGAGGAGCGTGGCAGTCCTGCAGGGCTTCGCCAAGCACCACGAGAGAGGAGTACTTGGGAGAGGGGGAGGGCTGCGCCAAAACTTGGGGGTGCGGCTGCCCTCCCACTCCTCCACTATTTATAGGTGGGGGGGAAGAGGGGGCCGGCCCCCTTAGATCCCATCTAGGGTTGGGGGCAGCGGCCAAGGGGGGAGGAGTGCCTCCCAAGTCAACTGGAGGCCCTCCCCCTTAGGGTTTCCCCCTTCCCATGCGCATGGGCCTTGGGGGGGCTGGTGCCCCTGGCCCATTAAGGCTAGGGCGCCCCCCCTACAGCCCATGCTACTGTATTAGACGTGGTGGAACAATTTCCGGACCTTCGGACCCCTCCGGAATCCTCCGGAACCTTCTGGAAGCTTCCCGGTACAATACCGGAAAAACCCGAACTTTTCCCAGAACCCGGACAACAACTTTCCATATATAAATCTTTACCTCCGGACCATTCCGGAACTCTTCGTGATGTCCGGGATCTCATCCGGGACTCCGAACAACATTCGGTAACCACATACAAACTTCCTTTATAACCCTAGCGTCATCGAACCTTAAGTGTGTAGACCCTACGGGTTCGGGAGACATGTAGACATGACCGAGACGTTCTCCGGTCAATAACCAACAGCGGGATCTGGATACCCATGTTGGCTCCCACATGTTCCACAATGATCTCATCGGATGAACCACGATGTCAAGGACTCAATCGATCCCGTATACAATTCCCTTTGTCTAACGGTATTGTACTTGCCCGAGATTCGATCGTCGGTATACCGATACCTTGTTCAATCTCGTTACCGGCAAGTCTCTTTACTCGTTCCGTAACACATCATCCCGCGATCAACCCCTTGGTCACATTGTGCACATTATGATGATGTCCTACCGAGTGGGCCCAGAGATACCTCTCCGTTTACACAGAGTGACAAATCCCAGTCTCGATTCGTGCCAACCCAACAGACACTTTCGGAGATACCTGTAGTGCACCTTTATAGCCACCCAGTTACGTTGTGACGTTTGGTACACCCAAAGCATTCCTACGGTATCCGGGAGTTGCACAATCTCATGGTCTAAGGAAATGATACTTGACATTAGAAAAGCTTTAGCATACGAACTACGATCTTTGTGCTAGGCTTAGGATTGGGTCTTGTCCATCACATCATTCTGCTAATGATGTGATCCCGTTATCAACGACATCCAATGTCCATGGTCAGGAAACCGTAACCATCTGTTGATCAACGAGCTAGTCAACTAGAGGCTTACTAGGGACATGGTGTTGTCTATGTACCCACACATGTATCTGAGTTTCCTATCAATACAATTATAGCATGGATAATAAACGATTATCATGAACAAGGAAATATAATAATAACTAATTTATTATTGTCTCTAGGGCATATTTCCAACAGTCTCCCACTTGCACTAGAGTCAATAATCTAGTTCACTTCGTCATGTGATTAACATTCACACGTCACATCGCCATGTGACCAACATCCAAAGAGTTCACTAGTGTCATTAAACTAGTTCACATCATCATGTGATTAAGACTCAATGAGTTCTGGGGTTTGATCATGTTTTGCTTGTGAGAGAGGTTTTAGTCAACGGGTATGTACTTCGCAGATCTCTAGGTCATTCTGTAAATGCTGCTTCCACGCTCCACTTGGAGCTATTCCAAATGGTCGCTCCACTATACGTATCCGGTTTGCTTCTCAGAGTCACTCGGATAGGTGTTAAAGCTTGCATCGACGTAATCCTTTACGCCGAACTCTTTATCACCTCCATAATCGAGAAACATGTCCTTATTTACTCCAAGGACAATTTTTGACCGTTGTCCAATGATCCATTCCTGGATCATTCTTGTACCCCTTGACTGACTCATGGCAAGGCACACTTCCGGTACGGTACATAGCATAGCATACTGTAGAGCCTAGGTCTAAAGCATAGGGGATGACCTTCGTCCTTTCTCTCTTTTCTGTCGTGGTCGAGCTTTAAGTCTTAACTTCATACCTTACAACTCAGGCAAGAACTCCTTCTTTGACTGATCCATCTTGAACACCTTCAAGATCATGTCAAGGTATGTGCTCATTTTGAAAGTACCATTAAGCGTTTTTGATCTATTATTATAGATCTTGATGCTCAATGTTCAAGTAGCTTAATCCAGGTTTTCCATTGAAAAACACTTTTCAAATAACCCTATATGCTTTCCAGAAATTCTACATCATTTCTGATCAACAATATGTCAATAACATATACTCATCAGAAATTCTATAGTGCTCCCACACACTTCTTTGGAAATACAAGTTTATCATAAACTTTGTATAAACCCAAAATCTTTGATCATCAAAGCGCACATTCCAACTCGGAGATGCTTACTCCAGTCCTTAGAAGGATCGCTGGAGCCAGCATACCTTTTAGCATCCTTAGGATCGACAAAAACTTTCTGATTGTATCACATACAACCTTTCCTTACAAAGACTGGTAAGGAAACTCGTTTTGACATCCATCTACCAGATTTCATAAATGCAGCTAATGCTAACATGATTCCGACGGACTTAAGCATCGCTACGGATGAGAAAATCTCATCGTAGTCAACTCCTTGAACTTGTGAAAAACTCTTCGCCACAAGTCGAGCTTCATAGATGGTGACATCACCGTCCACGTCCGTCTTCTTCTTAAAGATCCATTTATCTCAATGGCTTGCCGATCATCGGGCAAGTCCACCAAAGTCCATGCTTTGTTCTGATACATGGATCCTATCTCGGATTTCATGGCTTCTAACCATTTGTCGGAATTTGGGCACATCATTGCTTCTCCATAGCTCGTAGGTTCATTGTTGTCTAGCAACATGACCTTCAAGACAGGATTACTGTACCATTCTGAAGTAGTACACATCCTTGTCACCCTACGAGGTACGGTAGTGACTTGATCCAAAGTTTCATGATCACTATCATAAGCTTCAACTTCAATTGGTGTAGGTGCCACAGGAACAACTTCCTGTGCCCTGCTACACACTAGTTGTAGTGACGGTTCAATAACCATATCAAGTCTCCACCATCCTCCCACTCAACTTTTCGAGACAAACTTTTCCTCGAGACAGGACCCGGTTCAAGAAACAATCCCTATTGCTTTCGGATCTGAATTAGGAGGTATACCCAACTGTTTTGGGTGTCCTATGAAGATGCATTTTATCCGCTTTGGGTTCGAGCTTATCAACCTGAAACTTTTTCACATAAGCGTCGCAGCCCCAAACCTTTAAGAAATGACAGCTTAGGTTTCTCTAAACCATAGTTCATACGGTGTCATCTCAACGGAATTACGTGGTGCCCTATTTAAAGTGAATGTGGTTGTCTCTAATGCCTAACCCATAAACGGTAGTGGTAATTCGATAAGAGACATCATGGTATGCACCATATCCAATAGGGTGCAACTATGATGTTCGGACACACCATCAAACTATGGTGTTCCAGGCGGTATTAATTGTGAAACAATTTCCACAATGTCTTAATTGCGTGCCAAAGCTCGTAACTCAGATACTCATCTCTATGATCATATCATAGACATTTTATCCTCTTGTCATGATGATCTTCAACTTCACTCTGAAATTACTTGAACCATTCAATAATTCAGACTTGTGTTTCATCAAGTAAATATACTCAACATCTACTGGAATCATCTGTGAAGTAAGAACATAACGATATTCACTACATGCCTCAGCACTCATTGGATTGCACACATCAAAATGTGTTACTTCCAACAAGTTGCTATCTTGTTCCATCTTACTGAAAACGAGGCTTTTCAGTCATCTTGCCCATGTGGTATGATTTGCATATCTCAAGTGATTAAAAATCAAGTGAGTCCAAACGATCCATCTGCATGGAGTTTCTTCATGCGTATACACCAATAGACATGGTTCGCATGTCTCAAACTTTTCAAAAACGAGTGAGTCCAAAGATCCTTCAATATGGAGCTTCTTCATGCGTTTTATACCAATATGACTTACATGGCAGTGCCACAAGTAAGTGGTACTATCATTACTATCTTATATCTTTTGGCATGAAAATGTGTATCACTACGATCGAGATTCAATAAACCATTCCTTTAGGTGCAAGACCATTGAAGGTATTATTCAAATAAATAGAGTAACAATTATTCTCCTTAAATGAATAACCGTATTGCAACAGACATAATCCAATCATGTCTATGCTCAACGCAAACACCAAATGACAATTATTCAGGTTTAATACTAATCTTGATGGTAGAGGGAGCATGCGATGTTTGATCATATCAAACTTGGAAACACTTCCAACACATATCGTCAGCTCACCTTTAGCTAGTCTTCGTTTATTCCGTAGCTCTTTTATTTCGAGTTACTAACACTTAGTAACCGAACCGGTATCTAATACCCTGGTGTTACTAGGAGTACTAGTAAAGTACACATTAACATAATGTATATCCAATATACTTCTATCGACCTTGCCAGCCGTCTTATCTACCAAGTATCTAGGGTAATTCTACTCTAGTGGTTGCTCCCCTTATTACAGAAGCACTTAGTCTCGGGTTTGGGTTTAACCTTGGGTTTCTTCACTAGAGCAGCAGCTGATTTGCCGTTTCATAAAGTATCCCTTCTTGCCCTTGCCCTTCTTGAAACTAGTGGTTTCACCAACCATCAACAATTGATGCTCCTTCTTGATTTCTACTTTCGCGGTGTCAAACATCGCGAATACCTCAAGGATCATCATATCTATCCCTGATATGTTATAGTTCATCACGAAGCTCTAGCAGCTTGGTGGCAATGACTTTGGAGAAACATCACTATCTCATCTGGAAGATCAACTCCCACTCGATTCAAGTGATTGTTGCACTCAGACAATCTGAGCACAAGCTCAACAATTGAGCTTTTCTCCCTTAGTTTGCAGGCTAAGAAAATCGTCGGAGGTCTCATACCTCTTGACGTGGGCACGAGCCTGAAATCCCAATTTCAGCCCTCGAAACATCTCATATGTTCCGCAATGTTTTGAAAACATCTTTGGTGCCTCAACTCTAAACCGTTTAACTGAACTATCACGTAGTTATCAAAATGTGTATGTCCGATGTTCACAACATCCACAAACGACGTTCGGGGTTCAGCACACTGAGCGGTGCATTAAGGACATAAGCTTTCTATTGTCCGCATAATCGCTACTGTCAACTTTCAACTATATTTTCTCTAGGAACATATCTAAACAGTGGAACTAAAGCGCGAGCTTACGACATAATTTGCAAAGATCTTTTGACTATATTCAGGATAATTAAGTTCATCTTATGAACTCCCACTCAGATAGACATCCCTCTAGTCATCTAAGTGATTACATGATCCGAGTCAACTAGGCCGTGTCCGATCATCACGTGAGACGGACTAGTCATCATCGGTGAACATCTTCATGTTGATCGTATCTACTATACGACTCATGCTCGACCTTTCGGTCTCTTGTGTTCCGAGGCCATGTCTGTACATGCTAGGCTCGTCAAGTCAACCTAAGTGTTTCGCATGTGTAAATCTGGCTTACACCCGTTGTATGTGAACGTAAGAATCTATCACACCCGATCATCACGTGGTGCTTCGAAACGACGAACTTTCGCAACGGTGCACAGTTAGGGGGAACACTTTCTTGAAATTTTAATGAGGGATCATCTTATTTACTACCGTCGTTCTAAGCAAATAAGATGCATAAACATGATAAACATCACATGCAATCAAACAGTGACATGATATGGCCAATATCATTTTGCTCCTTTTGATCTCCATCTTCGGGGCTCCATGATCATCATCGTCACCGGCATGACACCATGATCTCCATCATCATGATCTCCATCATCGTGTCTTCATGAAGTTGTCTCGCCAACTATTACTTCTACTATTATGGCTACTGGTTAGCAATAAAGTAAAGTAATTACATGGCGTTGTCTAATGACACGCAGGTCATACAATAAATTAAGACAACTCCTATGGCTCCTGCCGGTTGTCATACTCATCGACATGCAAGTCGTGATTCCTATTACAAGAACATGATCAATCTCATACATCACATATCATTCATCACATTCTTCTTGGCCATATCACATCACATAGCAAACCCTGCAAAAACAAGTTAGACGTCCTCTAATTGTTTTACATAGTTTCAATGTTTGGTTTAATTAATTAGATTCTCTGGAGAGCTATATGTTGTTAGATGAGAACTATGTATGTACTTTGGTTTTAATGTGATAATGAACTTCTATTAATTTGGTCACTTAATTATCTATTCATGATGTTCTGTAATGGTTTTTGACACACTTAATTATATATAATGCACGCAGATGAACCGGCAATGGATGTACGGTGACAGACACACCTCCGAGTACATTAAGAGCGTGCATGATTTTCTCGAAGTGGCTGAGGCAAACAAGCAGAATGGTTTTATGTGTTGTCCATGCCCTAAATGTGGGAATACGAAGTCTTACTCTGACCGGAAAATCCTTCACACCCACCTGCTTTACAATGGTTTCATGCCACACTAAAATGTTTGGACGAGGCACGGAGAAATAGGGGTTATGATGGAAGACAGCGAAGAAGAAGAGGACGATGACAACTATGTGCCTCCTGAATACGGTGATGCTGCAACGGGGAAAGCTGCTGAAGATCAAGAGGAACCAGACGATGTGCCCAATGATGTTGCAACGGGTGAAGCTGCTGAACATCAAGAGGAACCAGACGATGTGCCCGATGATGATGATCTCCGCTAGGTCATTGTTGATGCAAGGACTCAATGCAAAAGTCAAAAGGAGAAGCTGAAGTTTGATCGCATGTTAGAGGATCACAAAAAAGGGTTGTACCCCAATTATGAAGATGGCAACACAAAGCTCGGTACCGTACTGGAATTGCTGTAGTGGAAGGCAGAGAATGCTGTGCCTGACAAAGGATTTGAGAAGCTACTGAAAATATTGAAGAAGAAGCTTCCAAAGGATAACGAATTGCCCGACAGTACATACGCATCAAAGAAGGTCGTATGCCCTCTAGGATGGGAGGTGCAGAAGATACATGCATGCCCTAATGACTGCATCCTCTACCGCGGTGCGTACAAGGATCTGAACGCATGCCCGGTATGCGGTGCGTTGCGGTATAAGATCAGACGAGATGACCCTGGTGATGTTGACGGCAAGCCCCCCAGGAAGAGGGTTCCTGCGAAGGTGATGTGGTATGATCCTATAATACCACGGTTGAAACGTATGTTCAGAAACGGAGAGCATGCCTGTTGGGGAACGTAGCAGAAATTCAAAAAAATTCCTACGTATCACCAAGATCTATCTATGGAGAGACCAGCAACGAGGGGAAGGAGAGTGCATCTACATACCCTTGTAGATCGCTAAGCGGAAGCGTTCAAGTGAACGGGGTTGATGGAGTCGTACTCGTCGTGATTCAAATCACCGATGATCAAGTGCTGAATGCACGGCACCTCCGCGTTCAACACACGTGCAGCCCGGTGACGTCTCCCACGCCTTGATCCAGCAAGGAGAGAGGGAGAGGTTGAGGAAGACTCCATCCAGCAGCAGCACAACGGCGTGGTGGTGATGGTGGAGCGTGGCAATCCTGCAGGGCTTCGCCAAGCACCACAGAGGAGGAGGGAGAGAGAGATGCAGGGCTGCACCAACGAGAGATCGAATCGCGTCTATTATGGGCAGCCCTAGGCCTCATATATATAGGGAAGGGGAGGGGCTGCGCCCCCTCTAGGGTTCCCACCCCCTAGGGGGCGGCAGCCCTAGATGGGGATCAAGTATGGCGGCCAAGAGGGGGGGAGGAGAGGGAGGCGCACCAATATGGGCCTTAAGGCCCATATCCCTTAGGGTTTGCCCCCTTTCCACCTCTTAGGCGCCATGGGCCCTTGTGGGAGGCGCACCAGCCCACTAAGGGGCTGGTCCCTCACCACTCTTAGCCCACGCAAGCCTCCGGGGTTGGTGGCCCCACTTGGTGGACCCCCGGGACCCTCCCGGTGGTCCCGGTACATTACCGATAAACCCCGAAACTCTTCCGGTGACCAAAACAGGACTTCCCATATATAAATCTTTACCTCCGGACCATTCCGGAACTCCTCGTGACGTCCGAGATCTTATCTGGGACTCCGAACAACATTCGGTAACCACATACAAGCTTCCTTTATAACCCTAGCGTCATCGAACCTTAAGTGTGTAGACCCTACGGGTTCGGGAGACATGCAGACATGACCGAGACGTTCTCCGGTCAATAACCAACAGCAGGATCTGGATACCCATGTTGGCTCCCACATGTTCCACGATGATCTCATCGGATGAACCACGATGTCAAGGACTTAATCAATCCCGTATTAAATTCCCTTTGTCTATCGGTACGATACTTGCCCGAGATTCGATCGTCGGTATCCCGATACCTTGTTCAATCTCGTTACCGGCAAGTCTCTTTACTCGTTCCGTAACACATCATCCCGTGATCAACCCCTTGATCACATTGTGCACATTATGATGATGTCCTACCGAGTGGGCCCAGAAATACCTCTCCGTTTACACGGAGTGACAAATCCCAGTCTCGATTCGTGCCAACCCAACAGACACTTTCGGAGATACCTGTAATGTACCTTTATAGCCACCCAGTTACGTTGTGACGTTTGGCACACCCAAAGCACTCCTACGGTATCCGGGAGTTGCAAAATCTCATGGTCTAAGGAAATGATACTTGACATTAGAAAGCTTTAGCATACGAACTACGATCTTTGTGCTAGGCTTAGGATTGGGTCTTGTCCATCACATCATTCTCCTAATGATGTGATCCCGTTATCAACGACATCCAATGTCCATGGTCAGGAAACCGTAACCATCTATTGATCAACGAGCTAGTCAACTAGAGGCTTACTAGGGACATGGTGTTGTCTATGTATCCACACATGTATCTGAGTTTCCTATCAATACAATTATAGCATGGATAATAAACGATTATCATGAACAAGGAAATATAATAATAATCAATTTATTATTGCCTCTAGGGCATATTTCCAACAGTCTCCCACTTGCACTAGAGTCAATAATCTAGTTCACATCGATATGTGATTAACACTCAAGGTCACATCCCCATGCGACTAACACCCAAAGAGTTTACTAGAGTCAATAATCTAGTTCACATTTACCATGTGATTAACACTCAATGAGTTCTGGGTTTGATCATGTTGCTTGTGAGAGATGTTATAGTCAACGGGTCTGAACCTTTCAGATCCGTGTGTGCTTTACAAATCTCTATGTCATCTCCTAGATGTAGCTACCACGTTCCATTTGGAGCTATTCCAAATAACTGTTCTACTATACGAATCCAGTTTACTACTCAGAATAATCTGGATTAGTGTCAAAGTTTGCATCGGCGTAACCCTTTACGACGAACTCTTTTACCACCTCCATAATCGAGAAAATTCCTTAGTCCACTAGTTACTAAGGATAACTTTGACCGCTGTCCTGTGATCCATTCTTGGATCACTCTTGTACCCCTTGACTGACTCATGGCAAGGCACACTTCAGGTGTGGTACACAGCATAGCATACTGTAGAGCCTACGTCTTAAGCATAGGGGACGACCTTCGTCCTTTCTCTCTATTCTGCCGTGGTCGAGCTTTAAGTCTTAACTTCATACCTTACAACTCAGGCAAGAACTCCTTCTTTGACTGATCCATCTTGAACACCTTCAAGATCATGTCAAGGTATGTGCTCATTTGAAAGTACCATTAAGCGTTTTGATCTATTCTTATAGATCTTGATGCTCAATGCTCAAGTAGCTTAATCCAGGCTTTCCATTGAAAGACACTTTCCAAATAACCCTATATGCTTTCCAGAAATTCTACGTCATTTCTGATCAACAATATGTCAACAACATATACTCATCAGAAATTCTATAGTGCTCCCACTCACTTCTTTGGAAATACCAGTTTCTCATAAACTTTGTATACACCCAAAATCTTTGATCATCTCATCAAAGCAAACATTCCAACTCCGAGATGCTTACTCCAGTCCTCAGAAGGATAGCTGGAGCTTTGCATACTTATTAGCATCTTTCAGGATTGACAAAACCTTCCGGTTGTATCACATACAACCTTTCCTCAAGAAAGTCGTCGAGGAAACAATGTTTTGACATCCTATCTGCAGGATTTCATAAATAATGCAGTAATCGCTATTATAATTCCAACAGACTCTTAGCATCGCTACGAGTGAGAAAGTCTCACCGTAGTCAACTCCTTGAACTTGTCGGAAAACATCTTAACGACAAGTCGAGCTTTCTTAATGGTGATACTTACCATCATTGTCCGTCTTCCTTTTAAAATCCATATGTACCTAACAGCCTTATGACCATCAAGCAGTTCTTCCAAAGTCTACACTTTGTTTTCATACATGGATCCTCTCTCGGATTTATGGCCTCGAGCCATTTATCAGAATCCGGGCCCACCATTGCTTCTCCATAGCTCGTAGGCTCATTATTGTCTAGCAACATGACTTCCAAGACAGGATTACATACCACTCTGAAGTAGTACGCATCCTTGTCATCCCACGAGGTTTGGTAGTGACTTGATCTGAAGTTTCATGATCAGTATCATAAGCTTCCACTTCAATTGGTGTAGGTGCCACAGGAACAACTCCCTGTGCCCTATCACACACTAGTTGAAGAGACGGTTCAGTAACCTCATCAAGTCTCCACCATCCTCCCACTCAATTCTTTCGAGAGAAACTTTTCCTCGAGAAAGGACCCGATTCTAGAAACAATCCCTTATTGCTTTCGGATCTGAGATAGGAGGTATACCCAACTGTTTTGAGTGTCCTATGAAGATGCATTTATCCGCTTTGGGTTCGAGCTTATCAACCTGAAACTTTTCCACATAAGCGTCACAGCCCCAAACTTTTAAGAAATGACAGCTTAGGTTTCTCTAAACCATAGTTCATACGGTGTCATCTCATCAGAATTACGTGGTGCCCTATTTAAAGTGAATGTGGTTGTCTCTAATGCCTAACCCATAAACTATCGTGGTAATTCGATAAGAGACATCATGGTACGCACCATATCCAATAGGATGCAACTATGATGTTCAGACACACCATCACACTATGGTGTTCCAGGCAGTATTAATTGCGAAACAATTTCCACAATGTCTTAATTGTGTGCCAAAACTCGTAACTCAGATATTCATCTTTATGATCATATCATAGACATTATATCCTCTTGTCACAATGATCTTCTACTTCACTCTGAAATTACTTGAACCGTTCAATAATCCAGACTCGTGATTCATCAAGTAAATATACTCAACATCTACTCAAATCATCTGTGAAGTAAGAACATAACGATATCCACTACACGCCTCAGCACTCATTGGACTGCACACATCAAAATGTATTACTTCCAGCAAGTTGCTTTCTGGTTCCATTTTACTGAAACCGAGGCTTTCAGTCATCTTGCCCATGTGGTATGATTTGCATGTCTCAAGTGATTCAAAATCAAGTGAGTCCAAACGGTCCATTTGCATGGAGTTTCTTCATGCATATACACCAATAGACATGGTTCGCATGTCTCAAACCTTTCAAAAACGAGTGAGCCCAAAGATCCATCAACATGGAGCTTCTTCATGCGTTTTATACCGATATGACTTAAGTGGCAGTGCCACAAGTAGGTGGTACTATCATTACTATCTTTTGGCATGAACATGTGTATCACTACGATCGAGATTCAATAAACTATTCATTTTAGGTGCAAGACCATTGAAGGTATTATTCAAATAAGCAGAGTAACCATTATTCTCCTTAAATGAATAACCGTATCGCGATAGACATAATCCAATCATGTCTATGCTCAACGCAAACACCAAATAACAATTATTTAGGTTTAACACCAATCTCGATGGTAGAGGGAGCGTGCGATGCATGATCATATCAACATTGGAAACACTTCCAACACATATCGTCAGCTCACCTTTATCTAGTCTCCGTTTATTCCGTAGCTCTTTTATTTTGAGTTACTAACACTTAGCAACCGAACCGGTATCTAATACCCTGGTGCTACTAGGAGTACTAGTAAAGTACACATCAACACAATGTATATCCAATATACTTCTAACGACCTTGCCAGCCTTCTCATCTACCAAGTATCTAGGGTAATTCTGCTCCAGTGGCTGTTCCTTTTATTACAGAAGCACTTAGTCTCAGGTTTGGGTTCAACCTTGGGTTTCTTCACTAGAGCAGTAGCTGAATTGCCGTTTCATGAAGTATCCCTTCTTGCCCTTGCCCTTCTTAAAACTAGTGGTTTCACTAACCATCAACAATTGATACCATTGAAACAAGATTGGACTAGTAACGGTAAGCATATTGAACAAAATCAACGCCCACAACTACTTTGTGTTCTACTCGTGCAAAGAATCTACGCAATAGACCTAGCTCATGATGCCACTGTTGGGGAACGTAGCAGAAATTCAAAATTTTCCTACGTGTCACCAAGATCTATCTATGGAGAAACTGAAGGAAATATGCCCTAGAGGCAATAATAAAGTTATTATTTATTTCCTTATTTTATGATAAATGTTTATTATTCATGCTAGAATTGTATTAACCGGAAACATAATACATGTGTGAATACATAGACAAACATAGTGTCACTAGTATGCCTCTACTTGACTAGCTCGTTTATCAAAGATGGTTATGTTTCCTAGCCATGGACAAAAGAGTTGTCATTTGATTAACGGGAATACATCATTAGGAGAATGATGTGATTGACTCGACCCATTCCGTTAGCTTAGCACTTGATCGTTTAGTATGTTGCTATTGCTTTCTTCATGACTTATACATGTTCCTGTAACTATGAGATTATGCAACTCCCGTTTATCGGAGGAACACTTTGGGTACTATCAAACGTCACAACGTAACTGGGTGATTATAAAGGAGTACTATAGGTGTCTCCGAAGGTACATGTTGAGTTGGCGTATTTCGAGATTAGGTTTTGTCACTCCGATTGTCGGAGAGGTATCTCTGGGCCCTCTCGGTAATGCACATCACTATAAGCCTTGCAAGCAATGTGACCAATGAGTTGGTTACGGGATGATGCATTACGCAACGAGTAAAGAGACTTTCCGGTAACGATATTGAACTAGGTATTGGATACCGATGATCGAATCTCGGGCAAGTAACATACCGATGACAAAGGGAACAACATATGTTGTTATGCGGTTTGACCGATAAAGATCTTCGTAGAATATGTAGGAGCCAATATGGGCATCCAGGTCCCGCTATTGGTTATTGACCAAGAATAGTTCTAGGTCATGTCTACATAGTTCTCGAACCCGTAGGGTCCGCACGCTTAAGGTTTCGATGACAGTTATATTATGAGTTTATGAGTTTTGATGTACCGAAGGAGTTTGGAGTCCCGGATGAGATCGGGGACATGACGAGGAGTCTCGAAATGGTCGAGATGTAAAGATCGATATATTGGACGACTATATTCGGAGTTCGGAAAGGTTCCGAGTGATTCGGGTATTTATCGGAGTACCAGAGAGTTACGGCAATTCGCCGGGGAGAAGTATTGGGCCTTATTGGGCCATACGGGAAAGAGAGAGGGGCTGCCTAGGGCAGGCCGCGCGCCCCCCCATGGCCTAGTCCGAATTGGACTAGGGGGAGGGGCCGCACCCCCTCCTTCCTTCCCTTCTCTCTTCCCCTTCCTTGTCTCCTACTCCTAATACATGGAAGGACTCCTAGTTGGACTAGGAAAGGGGGAATCCTACTCCCGGTGGGAGTAGGACTCCCCTAGGGCGCGCCATAGAAGAGGGCTGGCCCTCCCCTCCTCCACTCCTTTATATACGGGGGTAGGGGCACCCCATAGACACACAAGTTGATCTACGAATCGTTCCTTAGCCGTGTGCGGTGCCCCCCTCCACCATATTCCACCTCGGTCATATCGTCGCGGAGCTTAGGCGAAGCCCTACGCCGGTAGAGCATCATCATCGTCACCACGCCGTCGTGCTGACGGAACTCATCCCCGACACTTTGCTGGATCGGAGTCCGGGGATCGTCATCGAGCTGAACGTGTGCTGAACTCGGAGGTGCCGTACGTTCGGTACTTGGATCGGTCGGATCGTGAAGACGTACGACTACATCAACTGTGTTGTCATAATGCTTCCGCTTACGGTCTATGAGGGTACGTGGACGAACACTCTCCCCTCTCGTTGCTATATCATCACCATGATCTTGCGTGTGTGTAGGAATTTTTTTGAAATTACTACGTTCCCAACAGTGGCATCCGAGCCTAGGTTTTATGCGTTGATGTTATATGCACGAGTAGAACACAAGTGAGTTGTGGGCGATACAAGTCATACTGCTTACCAGCATGTCATACTTTGGTTCGGCGGTATTGTGAGATGAAGCGGCCCGGACCGACATTACGCGTACGCTTACGCGAGACTGGTTTCACCGTTACGAGCACTCGTGCTTAAAGGTGGCTGGCGGGTGTCTGTCTCTCTCACTTTAGCTGAATCGAGTGTGGCTACGCCCGGTCCTTGCGAAGGTTAAAACAGCACCAACTTGACGAACTATCGTTGTGGTTTTTGATGCGTAGGTAAGAACGGTTCTTGCTAAGCCCGTAGCAGCCACGTAAAATTTGCAACAACAAAGTAGAGGACGTCTAACTTGTTTTTACAGGGCATGTTGTGATGTGATATGGTCAAGACGTGATGCTATATTTTATTGTATGAGATGATCATGTTTTGTAACCGAAGTTATCGGCAACTGGCAGGAGCCATATGGTTGTCGCTTATTGTATGAAATGCAAACGCCCTGTAATTGCTTTACTTTATCACTAAGCGGTAGCGATAGTCGTAGAAGCAATAGATGGCGTAACGACAACGATGCTACGATGGAGATCAAGGTGTCGCGCCGGTGACGATGGTGATCATGACGGTGCTTCGAAGATGGAGATCACAAGCACAAGATGATGATGGCCATATCATATCACTTATATTGATTGCATGTGATGTTTATCCTTTATGCATCTTATCTTGCTTTGATTAACGGTAGCATTTTAAGATGATATCTCACTAATTATCAAGAAGTGTTCTCCCTGAGTATGCACCGTTGCGAAAGTTCTTCGTGCCGAGACACCACGTGATGATCGGGTGTGATAGGCTCTACGTTCAAATACAACGGGTGCAAAACAGTTGCACACGCGGAATACTCAGGTTATACTTGACGAGCCTAGCATATACAGATATGGCCTCGGAACACGGAGACCGAAAGGTCGAGCGTGAATCATATAGTAGATATGATCAACATAGCGATGTTCACCATTGAAACTACTCCATCTCACGTGATGATCGGACATGGTTTAGTTGATTTGGGTCACGTGATCACTTAGATGACTAGAGAGATGTCTGTCTAAGTGGGAGTTCTTAAGTAATATGATTAATTGAACTTAAATTTATCATGAACTTACCTGGTAGTATTTTGCAAATTATGTTGTAGATCAATAGCTCGCGTTGTTGCTTTCATATGTTTATTTTGATATGTTCCTAGAGAAAATTGTGTTGAAAGATGTTAGTAGCAATGATGTGGATTGGATCCGTGATCTGAGGTTTATCCTCATTGCTGCACAGAAGAATTATGTCCTTAATGCACCGCTAGGTGACAGACCTATTGCAGGAGCAGATGCAGACGTTATGAACGTTTGGCTAGCTCAATATGATGACTACTTGATAGTTTAGTGCACCATGCTTAACGGCTTAGAATCGGGACTTCAAAGACGTTTTGAACGTCATGGACCATATAAGTTGTTCCAGGTATTGAAGTTAGTATTTCAAGCAAATACCCGAGTTGAGAGATATGAAGTCTCCAACAAGTTCTACAGCTAAAAGATGGAGGAGAATCGCTCAACTAGTGATCAAGTGCTTAGATTGTCTGAGTACTACAATCGCTTGAATCAAGTGGGAGTTAATCTTCCAGGTAAGATAGTGATTGGCAGAGTTCTCTAGTCACCATCACTAAGTTACTAGATCTTCGTGGTGAACTATAGTATGCAAGGGATGACGAAAACGATTCCCGAGCTCTTCGTGATGTTGAAATCAACGAAGGTAGAAATCAAGAAAGAGCATCAAGTGTTGATGATTGACAAGACCACTAGTTTCAAGAAAAGGGCAAAGGGAAAGAAAGGGAAACTTCAAGTAGAATGGCAAACAAGTTGTCACTCCCGTGAAGAAGACCAAAGCTAGACCAAAGCCTGAAACTGAGTGCTTACACTGCAAAGGAAATGGTCACTGGAAGCGGAAATGCCCTGAATATTTGGTGGATAAGAAGGATGGCAAAGTGAACAAGGGTATATTTGATATACAGGTTATTGATGTGTACCTTACTAGTGTTTATAGTAGCCCTTGAGTATTTGATACTTGTTCGGTTACTAAAGATTAGTAACTCGAAACATGAGTTACAGAATAAACAGAGACTAGTTGAAGGAGAAGTGACGATGAGTGTTGGAAGTAGTTCCAAGATTGATATGATCATCATCGCACACTCCCTATACTTTCGGGATTAGTGTTAAACCTAAATAAATGTTATTTGGCGTTTGCATTGAGCATGAATATGATTTGATCATGTTTATTGCAATACGGTTATTCATTTAAAATCAGAGAATAATTGTTGTTCTGTTTACATGAATAAAACCTTCAATGGTCATACACCCAATGAAAATAGTTTGTTGGATCTCGATCGTAGTGATACACATATTCATAATATTGAGGCCAAAAGATGCAAAGTTAATAATGATAGTGCAACTTATTTGTGGCACTGCCGTTTGGGTCATATCGGTGTAAAGCGCATGAAGAAACTCCATAAATATGGATTTTCGGAATCACTTGGTTATGAATCAATTGATGCTTGCGAACTGTGCCTTTTGGGCAAGATGACTAAAACTCCGTTCTCCGGAACAATGGAACAAGCTACTGACTTATTGGAAATAATACATACCGATGTATGCGATCCAATGAGTGTTGATGCTCGTGGCGAGTATCGTTATTTTCTGACCTTCACAAGATGATTTGAGCAGATATGGGTATATCTACTTGATGAAACATAATTCTGAAATAGTTGAAAGGTTCAAAGAATTTCAGAGTAAAGTGGAGAATCATCGTAACAAGAAAATAAAGTTTCTACGATCTGATCGTGGAGACGAATATTTGAGTTACGAGTTTGGTCTTCAATTAAAACAATGTGGAATAGTTTCACAGCTCACGCCACCTGGAACACCACAACGTTATGGTGTGTCCGAACGTCGTAACCGCACTTTATTGGATATGGTGCGATCTATGATGTCTCTTACTGATTTACCACTATCGTTTTGGGGTTATGCATTAGAGACAGCTGCATTCACGTTTAAGTAGGGCACCATCTAAATCCGTCGAGACGACAACGTATGAACTATGGTTTAGCAGTAAACCTAAGCTGTCGTTTCTTAAAGTTTGGGGCTACAATGCTTATGTGAAAAAGTTTCATCCTGATAAGCTCAAACCCAAATCGGAGAAGTGTGTCTTCATAGAATACCCAAAGGAAACTCTTGGGTACACCTTCTATCACAGATCCGAAGGCAAAACATTTGTTGCTAAGAATGGATCCTTTCTAGAGAAGGAGTTTCTCTCGAAAGAAGTGAGTGGGAGGAAAGTAGAACTTGATAAGGTAATTGTACCTTCTCCTGAATTGGAAAATCGTTTATTACTGAAATCAGTTCCAGTGATTCCTACACAATTTAGTGAGGAAGCTAATGATGATGATCATGAAACTTCAGATCAAGTTACTACAGAACCTCGTAGGTCTTCCAAAGTACAGTCCGCACCAGAGTGGTACGGTAATCCTGTTCTGGAAATCATGTTACTAGACCATGATGAACCTATGAACTATGAGGAAGCGATGATGAGCCCAGATTCCGCGAAATGGCTTGAGGCCATGAAATCTGAGATGGGATCCATGTATGAGAACCAAGTGTGGACTTTGGTGGAGTTGCCCGATGATCGGCAAGCCATATTGTATAAATGGATCTTCAAGAGGAAGACAGATGCTGATAGTAGTGTTACTATCTACAAAGCTCGACTTGTCGCAAAAAAAGGTTTTTTGACAAGTTCAAGGTGTTGACTACAATGAGATTTTCTCAACTGTAGCGATGCTTAAAGTCTGTCCGAATCATGTTAGCAATTGCCACAATTTATGAAATCTGGCAAATGGATGTCAAAACTGCATTCCTTCATGGTTTTCTTAAAAAAGAGTTGTATATGATGCAACCAGAAGGTTTTGTCAATCCTAAAGGTGTTAACAAAATGTGTAAGCTCCAGCGATCCATCTATGGACTGGTGCAAGCATCTCAGAGTTGGAATATACGCTTTGATAAGTTGATCAAAGCATATAGTTTTGTACAGACTTACGGTAAAGCCTGTATTTACAAGAAAGTGAGTGGGAGCACTACAGCATTTCTGATAAGTATATGTGAATGACATATTGTTGATCGAAAATAATGTAGAATTATTCTGCAAAGCATAAATGAGTGTTTGAAAAGAGTTCTTTAAAATAAAGACCTCAGTAAAGCTACTTACATATTGAGCATCAAGATCTATTGAGATAGATCAAGACACTTGATAAGATTTTCAATGAGTACATACCTTGACAAGATTTTGAAGTAGTTCAAAATGGAACAGTCAAAGAAAGAGTTCTTGCCTGTGTTGCAGAGGTTTGAAATTGAGTAAGACTCAAATCCCGACCACAGCAGAAAATAGAAAGAGAATGAAAAGTCATTCCCTATGCCTCAGTCATAGGTTTTATAAAGTATGCTATGCTATGTACCAGACCTATTGTATACCTTGCTCTGTATTTGACAAGGGAGTACAATAGTGATCTAGGAGTAGATCACTGGACATTGGTCAAGAATATCCTTAGTAAGGACTAAGGAAATATTTCTCGATTATGGAGGTGATAAAAGAGCACGTCATAAAAGTTACCTCGGTGCAAGTTTTCACACCGATCCAGATGACTCTAAGTCTCAATCTGGATACATATTGAAAGTGGGAGCAATTAGCTAGAGTAGCTCCGTGCAGAGAATTGTAGACATAGAATACTTGCAAAATACATACGGCTCTGAATGTGACAGACCCGTTGACTAAGCTTCTCTCACGAGCAAAACATGATCACACCTTAGTACTCTTTGGGTGTTAATCACATAGCGATGTGAACTAGATTATTGACTCTAGTAAACCCTTTGGGTGTTGGTCACATGACGATGTGAACTATAGGTGTTAATCATATACAGATATGAATATTGGTATTAAATCACATGGCGATGTGAACTAGATTATTGACTCTAGTGCAAGTGGGAGACTGAAGGAAATATGCCCTAGAGGCAATAATAAAGTTATTATTTATTTCCTTATTTCATGATAAATGTTTATTATTCATGCTAGAATTGTATTAACCGGAAACATAGTGTCACTAGTATGCCTCTACTTGACTAGCTCGTTTATCAAAGATGGTTATGTTTCCTAGCCATGGACAAAAGAGTTGTCATTTGATTAATGGGATCACATCATTAGGAGAATGATGTGATTGACTCGACCCATTCTGTTAGCTTAGCACTTGATCGTTTAGTATGTTGCTATTGCTTTCTTCATGACTTATACATGTTCCTGTAACTATGAGATTATGCAACTCCCGTTTACCGGAGGAACACTTTGGGTACTACCAAACGTCACAACGTAACTGGGTGATTATAAAGGAGTACTACAGGTGTCTCCGAAGGTACATGTTGAGTTGGCGTATTTCGAGATTAGGTTTTGTCACTCCGATTGTCGGAGAGGTATCTCTGGGCCCTCTCGGTAATGCACATCACTATAAGCCTTGCAAGCAATGTGACCAATGAGTTGGTTACGGGATGATGCATTACGCAACGAGTAAAGAGACTTGCCGGTAACGAGATTGAACTAGGTATTGGATACCGACGATCGAATCTCGGGCAGGTAACATACCGATGACAAAGGGAACAACGTATGTTGTTATGCGGTTTGACCGATAAAGATCTTCGTAGAATATGTAGGAGCCAATATGGGCATCCAGGTCCCGCTATTGGTTATTGACCAAGAATAGTTCTAGGTCATGTCTACATAGTTCTCGAACCCGTAGGGTCCGCACGCTTAAGGTTTCGATGACAGTTATATTATGAGTTTATGAGTTTTGATGTACCGAAGGAGTTCGGAGTCCCGCACCCCCTCCTTCCTTCCCTTCTCTCTTCCCCTTCATTGTCTCCTACTCCTAATACATGGAAGGACTCCTAGTTGGACTAGGAAAGGGGGAATCCTACTCCCGGTGGGAGTAGGACTCCCCTAGGGCGCGCCATAGAAGAGGGCCGGCCCTCCCCTCCTCCACTCCTTTATATACGGGGTAGGGGCACCTCATAGACACACAAGTTGATCTACGGATCGTTCCTTAGCCGTGTGCGGTGCCCCCCTTCACCATATTCCACCTCGGTCATATCGTCGTGGAGCTTAGGCGAAGCCCTGCGCCGGTAGAGCATCATCATCGTCACCACGCCGTCGTGCTGACGGAACTCATCCCCGACACTTTGCTGGATCGGAATCCGGGGATCGTCATCGAGCTGAACGTGTGCTGAACTCGGAGGTGCCGTACGTTCGGTACTTGGATCGGTCGGATCGTGAAGATGTACGACTACATCAACCGCGTTGTCATAACGCTTCCGCTTACGGTCTACGAGGGTACGTGGACGAACACTCCCCCCTCTCGTTGCTATATCATCACCATGATCTTGCGTGTGCGTAGGATTTTTTTTGAAATTACTACGTTCCCAACAGAAACCAGCAACGAGGAGAAGGAGAGTGCATCTACATACCCTTGTAGATCGCTAAGCGGAAGCGTTCAAGAGAACGGGGTTGAAGGAGTCGTACTCGTCGTGATCCAAATCACCGGAGATCCTAGTGCCGAACGGACGGCACCTCCGCGTTCAACACACGTACAACTCAATGACGTCTCCCATGCCTTGATCCAGCAAGGAGAGAGTGAGAGGTTGAGGAAGACTCCATCCAGCAGCAACACGACGGCATGATGGTGGTGGAGGAGCGTGGCAATCCTGCAGGGCTTCACCAAGCACCGCGAGAGGAGGAGTACTTGGGAGAGGGGGAGGGCTGCGCCAAAACTTGGGGGTGCGGCTGCCCTCCCACTCCTACACTATTTATAGGTGGGGGGAAAGAGGGGGCCGGCCCCCTTAGATCCCATCTAGGGTTGGGAGCAGCGGCCAAGGGGGGAGGAGTGCCTCCCAAGTCAAGTGGAGGCCCTCCCCCTTAGGGTTTCCCCCTTCCCATGCGCATGGGCCTTGGGGGGCTGGTGCCCCTGGCCCATTAAGGCTAGGGCGCCCCCTACATCCCATGCTACTGTATTGGATGTGGTGGAACAATTTCCGGACCTCCGGACCCCTCCGGAATCCTTCGGAACCTTCTGGAAGCTTCCCGGTACAATACCGGAAAAACCCAAACTTTTCCCGGAACCCGGACAACAACTTTCCATATATAAATCTTTACCTCTGGACCATTCCGGAACTCCTCGTGACGTCCTGGATCTCATCCAGGACTCCGAACAACATTCGGTAACCATATACAAACTTCCTTTATAACCCTAGCGTCATCGAACCTTAAGTGTGTAGACCCTACGGGTTCGGGAGACATGTAGACATGACCGAGACGTTCTCCGGTCAATAACCAACAGCGGGATCTGGATACCCATGTTGGTTCCCACATGTTCCACGATGATCTCATCGGATGAACCACGATGTCAAGGACTCAATCGATCCCGTATACAATTCCCTTTGTCTAACGGTATTGTACTTGCCCGAGATTCGATCGTCGGTATACCGATACCTTGTTCAATCTCGTTACCGGCAAGTCTCTTTACTCGTTCCGTAACACATCATCCCATGATCAACCCCTTGGTCACATTGTGCACATTATGATGATGTCCTACCGAGTGGGCCCAGAGATACCTCTCCGTTTACACTGAGTGACAAATCCCAGTCTCAATTCGTGCCAACCCAACAGATACTTTCGGAGATACCTGTAGTGCACCTTTATAGCCACCCAGTTACGTTGTGACGTTTGGTACACCCAAAGCATTCCTACGGTATCCGGGAGTTGCACAATCTCATGCTTAGCATTGGGTCTTGTCCATCACATCATTCTGCTAATGATGTGATCCCGTTATCAACGACATCTAATGTCCATGGTCAGGAAACCGTAACCATCTGTTGATCAACGAGCTAGTCAACTAGAGGCTCACTAGGGACATGGTGTTGTCTATGTACCCACACATGTATCTGAGTTTCCTATCAATACAATTATAGCATGGATAATAAACGATTATCATGAACAAGGAAATATAATAATAACTAGTTTATTATTGTCTCTAGGGCATATTTTCAACAAATATATCTCTAACATTCCCCGCAGTCGTAGCGGCAGCATCGTGAACAACATGAGCATCGCGGAACGGTCAAACTGGAGAGAATAGTAGCCGGCAGCCTGACATCCCCCCGTGCTACTTCTTGAGCTTGCGTTGGTTTTTTCCTTGAAGAGGAAAGGGTGATGCAGGAAAATAGAGATAAATATTTTTCCCAGTTGAGAACCAAGGTATCAATCCAGTAGGAGGAACACACAAATCTCCCATAATTGCACATTCACAAACAAATAAATACTTGCACCCAACGCAATAAAGGGGTTGTCAATCCCTTTAGGGTTACTCGCAAGGATGAGATCTGATAGTGATGGATATAAAAGATAAGTGAAAATGCAAAATAAAACAAAAGTAAATAAATTGCAGAAAAGTATTTTTGTATTTTTGATTTTATATATCTGAAAACAATATGATAAAAAATAGACACGGGGGGTATAGTTTTCACTAGAGGCTTCTCTCTCTCGAAGAAAGCATACGATGGGTCGTGGGTGAACAAATTACTGTTGAACAATTGATAGAAAAGTGCATAGTTATAAAAATATCCAAGACAATGATCATATGTATAGGCATCATGTTTGAAACAAATAGACTGACTCCTACCTGCATCTACTACTAGTACTCGACACATCGACCGCTATCCAGGATGTATCTACTGTATTAAGTTAACAAGAACGAACAACGCCTTAAGCAAGATGACATGATGTAGAGGGATATATCCTATAAATATGAATAAACCCCATATTTTTATCCTTAATAGTAACAATACAAATACATGTCATGTCCCTTTCTGTCACTGGGATTGAACACCGCAAGACTGAACCCATTACAAAGCACATCTCCCATTGCAAGAAAAATCAAACTAGTTGGCCAAACCAAATCAATAGATAGGAAGAAATACAAAACTATAACAATCATGCATAAAAGAGTTCAGAGAAGACTCAAAAAATATTCATAGATAATCTGATCATAAACCCACAATTCATTGGATGTCAACAAACACACCGCGAAAGAAGATTACATCGAATAGATCTCCAAGAACATCAAGAAGAACATTCTATTGAAGATCAAAAGGAGAGAGAAGAAGTCATCTAGCTACTAGCCATAGACCCGTAGGTCTATGGTAAAGTACCCACGCATTAGCGAAGGGAAGCAAGGTTGATGTGGATGCCCTCCATGATCGAACCCCCCTCCGGCAAATTATCGAAAAAGGTCCCCAGTGGGATCTCAAGAAGATAGAAACTTGTGGCGGCGGAAAATTATTTTTGGTGTGCCCTCTGGTCTTCAGGTAATATTTGGGCATTTGTAGAAGAAGAATTAGGGTTGGAGGACACCCGTGGAGACCACAAGCCTGGGGGCGCCAGGGGGCGCCCTGTGAGCTTGTGGTCACCCTGTGGCCCTCCAGGTCTCTTCCCGAAGCTTCATGGGTGTCTTGTGGTTCAAAAATTCGTCAAAAAGCTTTGTTCCATTTGGACTCTGCTTGGTATTAATTTTCTGTAAAGACAAAAACAAGGAAAAAACAGTAACTGGCACTGGGCACTACGTTAATAGGCTAGTCCCCAGAAATGATATAAAATAGCATAATAATGCATATAAAACATCCAAGATTGATAATATAATAGCATGGGACAATAAAAAATTATAGATACGTTGGAGACGTATCACCCTGCTATCGCAATGGTCGATGCATCGTAGAAGTTGTAGCTGGAGTGGAAAAAACGAGGTTGCTCTAGCAAGGCAGTAGCCCTTTGTGTCGTTTGTCGAGTTAGCTGAGAGCGTAGGGTGGTGTAGTCGTGACCGAGGTAGCCGTGCGAAGTACACCGTGGTCGATGTCGAGTTAGGGTGGCCGGTGTCGAGGAAGTCACCGCGGAGCTGCGGGCGCAAGGAGTCGCCGAGTTGGTCATGAGTGCAATGGTGTCGAAGTAGTGGTGCGCGGGGAAGAAGACGTTGACGACGCGTCACACAGGGTTTGCCAAGACCGGAGACACAACATGGACGAATGCACGCATCAGTGTTGCCAGCATCGGGCATGCGTAGACGGACGAAGACGAAGTTGACGAAGCGCAGCACCAGGCTTGCCAGGCCCAGGGACACGCCGTGGACGAAGGCACGCATCGGTGTTTTCAGCATCGGCATGCATAGACGACGGACCTGCTTGAGCTGTATGCCATGTCGAGGAGTCAGTGGAGCTAGCAGAGAAGGAGACTCGATGACGATTGTGGCGCCAATAGGCGTGGGGTCGGTGTCACCAACGGTGGTCGAAGTAGACGAAGTGGTCGGAGAAGAGGACGGCGACGCTGGCGACGAGCTGGTGCTGGACATAGATGAAGGAGGTGGACAGGCGGCAGCGGCTAGGTTAGGAGCGCGGCGGCGCTGCTCGAAGTACGCGAAGAACTCGACAACATGACGAAGAACGGCGCGGATGATGGCGTTCCCACGCCAAGAAAGGAGGCGGGGCGCATACCATGGGAAGTTGATGCGCGGGGATAAGTAAAGTGGACCGCGGGCCGCGGCGCTATGGCCCGATGGGGCGACGCAGCGGCATCGGATAGGTCAAGGCGATGGCGGGAAGACCTCAGAGCGGCGGCGTGGACCGCGTGCCCGGCACTACGGCTCGAAGGGGTGGCGCAACAGTGATGCGCGGGTCGATGCAGCCACGGAAACGACCTCGGCCGCCCATTGCTTGATCGGTGAAGGGGTGCGTTGTACTCGAGAACAATTTTCACGGGACGGAGGCGCGTACAAGCAGCTGGCGAGGTTAGTCGCGCGGTGTGGACGAAGCAAATCGTGTACTCTAGGTTGATCAGCCCAAACGCCCGCGAGGTCGGAGTGTTCGCTGGACCAGATGACAAGAGCTGACAACAGAAGATGAACACGAGTTATACTTATATACAGGAACCTGATTGAACGCGTACAAGGACGCAGCACACCTAATGCAACGGTCAGCATGCCCAAACCAAGACCTGCACGTAAGTTGTCCAGGCCAACACTTGCACACGTGCAGCTACCTTGCATGAACCAAGCGGCGGGATCGGTGGTCAGCGCGAGCGGCCGGCCACAGCGGCGTCAAACTACGCCCGTGTTGAGCACGTGAGTTGACGACGAGGAACGGCCGATGGCCTCCGCACCAGCAGACCTCAAGCGTTACGCGTGAAGCTTGAGATGCGATGGATGGAGACGGGGTGGATGGAGTTCCGATCGGATTAGGACGGCGACGGCCGGCACAGGGCGATGGGCGGCAGATGCACATGCGACAGCCTGGAGGGCCGGCATGTCACGCAAGGCCGCCTGGTCAGAATGGAGGCCGGTTGGACGCGCCAATGTCGAAGTAGAGGCACACAAAGGACGACGGTGGCGGTGGACGATGCAAACCGATCTTAGACCGGAAAACTAAAAAGAAAACGCCAATCAATGCGACCGGCGGGAGAAAGAAAAATCCGGATCAAAGGATAGTGAAAAAGACTCTCCGGGACAGCCGGTCAACTCGACCGGCAGACGAACCCGAGGTGCGGGAGACGCAGCCTTCGTCGGCGATCATGGAGGCCGACCGCCCCGCGGGCGGCTCGCGGGAAAGAATCGACGGGCGGTGGCTAGGGTTTGGATCGGTTAGACTGATACCATGTTAGAAGGGATATAAAGAATGATTTATGGAATATGATGGATGTATTATTGAGCATCGAAGGCGAATATATATTGAGTACTCCCTCTGTAAACTAATATAAACGCGTTTAGATTACCATTTTAGTATTTTAAACACTCTTATTTAGTTTACGGAGGGAGTACAAGACTTGGAGGGTGATGCCTCTTCTAAAGATAAGATATGAGACGGACTACAAATCCTAAACTACCAGACACATATAATCCAAATATATCTTTAACACTGTAGTAAATTATCAATAACTTTACGCATTTACAGTGCGATGAGCCCCCAAATCTCGAAATAGGTTTTCCCCTGTTTTATAGATAAAGAAAACTCCCACGTACTCGTCAGCTTGCTCGGCGTTGGACGCAATATCGTCGAATTCGCCATGCAAGTTGCCCTCTTCCTTTTATCTTACTCCCTCCGTCCCAAAAATTCTTGTCTTAGATTTGTCTAGATATGGATTTATCTAATATTAAAACGTGACTTAATACATTCGTATTTGGACAAATCTAAGACAAGAATTTTGAGACGGAGGGAGTACTACACTTTGCTATCCTTCTTTAATTTAACACATGATGTAACCATTATTTTTAATTAATAAAGTTGTTTCTTTTTTTATCAAAAAAACACACATGTTGTATAAGACTGGTTCAGACTTCAGAGAATGTGAACGTGCGTCGCTGTAGGGGAACCGGATCCTCTAACATTGTTAAGGAATGTTAGAGAAGCTACAGTACCCTAACTTTCCTTCTTTCTATCCATATGATTAAGACTAAAATTACTTAAATTAATTTGTAAATTGATGATCTACTATGTAGATTTATAGTAATTACATACAAACAAATTGACGGTGAAATAAAATTAATTTTGAATTATTTATATCTATAGTAAATATCAACAGTAAACAACCCGTTAACTACCTACTAACAACCCCTAACTTTCCTTCTTCATTTTACACTAGACTAGCATTGTAACACCGTGATTTTCCTTCTGAATGTTAGAGGATCCGGTTCCCGCTGTAGGAGCGAGTTCCCGCTACCGGCCCCGTCGTAGCGCGCTGTCGTCGTGGGCCCCCCGTCACGGATCTCGAGGACCTTTTTGATCCGCTGGATTTTTAAAACGTGAGCAGGAATAAAAAGAGTATAGGATTGACGTGACACGCCCCGGAGCGTCCACCACCTTTGATGTAGCCCACGTTGGCCATTCCAACCCCATATATATTCACCACTATATATATCCCGAATGAAACTCTAACCACTCTACTTCACTTCACTCTGTTTCGTCGATCTCCGGCCTACTTCAACACGACCGTCTAGAGCCCCAACACTGGGGTGGCGGCGCAACCGAAGGCGGTGGTGCCTTGTCCCTGTGACGTCGGGTTCCGGGTCGGAGGTCAACGCTAACATGTGTTGCTGACGCACGGCATGCTTGCCATGCGAGGCATAGAGCACAAGAAGCCGCGACAACCCTCGAGGCCGAGCTGGCGGAGGCGGAGTCGCTTGCCGCCTTGGACGAGGAAGCCCTCCATGTCCGCATTCTCGAGGCATAGTGCGCCCTCGTCTGATAGCATAACTGGGTGGCATGTGCCATGGTCAGACTGCCCCCCAAAGAGGATAAGGAAGAAACTAAGGACGGGTTGGACAACTCCGACAGTAAGCAGATTCAGCTCGATCCATTTTGCATATTCTACTTCCGCGATAAAGACAGCAAGGGCAAGCAATCATGGATGAACTTTCTCCATAGCTATAGTATGTAGAACCTGCCAACTTTTTATTAGTCCAATAGCGTGTATGTTGTAGTAGAGCATTACGACAAACTTTTAATAGTCCATCAAGATGTACTCCTTAGAATTAAGTTTACGTTGCACGTGTTTGTACGGATTTAAAGATTTGCTAATTGAGTTAACCGGTTGTGACAACAGACTTTTGAGGAGCGCGTGCGCGCACGTTTAGGAGA
Organism: Triticum aestivum; assembly: GCF_018294505.1. Classification (NCBI taxonomy): domain Eukaryota; kingdom Viridiplantae; phylum Streptophyta; class Magnoliopsida; order Poales; family Poaceae; genus Triticum; species Triticum aestivum. The sequence continues at coordinate 593,908,138 of NC_057801.1, read as the reverse complement.
CCGGACTAGTTAGGTCCGGCTGTTAGATGCTCTTATCACGCTGATCAAGGGCAGTACGTCAGCGCGGGGTTGTCAAACTAAACTCCAATGCAAGTTGCATTTTCTATTTTTAAATAAATACAAGCCGCATTTTCTATTTTTACATGAATGCAAGTTGCATTTCTTTGACGAAAATGGTACTTGCTGAGGAACAGAACGTTTTGCTTCGTCCACATTATTACGCTTGAGGTAAAGTCAATTCAAATACAGTACTTGGTGTTAGTCGCGTTTCTCTGCTATATAACTGCGTGCGCAGGTCATTCGTTGCAGATACGAAGCTTGTTGATTTGCATGCTTGCTTCCCGACATTGCAAGAACCGAAGCGTACCATGGTGTTGTGCTTCAGTTGCTCGGCAAACGGAAGACTGACATGGATCTTGGCTTTGCTGCTCATGATGACTCGAGTCCATGGCCAGCCTACTTCGGGTAACACAAACCATATCCTCCCAGCTTCATTTATCGATCCTGCGACTCTTTAATCCCTGCTCCACCTAAACATTTTAGTATACTTCAGCGTGCAACTGAAGAAACCCCGCTTTACTGAAATCTTTAACAATAGACGTATTATTATTATTAGCTACTACTCCCGATTTACTGAATACCTATCTAGTACTGAATACCTATCTAGTGCTACATGTCATGATCATCTTAAGCCTTATTCGCAAAAAAAAAGAGAGAGAGAGAGATCATCTTAACCCTGAAACACATGAATCCGATGCGTATTCTCCGTTATGCAGGGTTCATAAGCCTCGACTGTGGATACAGAAACAATACTCCCTACAACGACAGCAGCATAGAAGGAATACAGTACCAGTCCGACGCTGGATTCGTGGAGGGCGGTTTGACCCACCAAATATCATCAGTGTTCATGGCTGATGCCGCATCTGAGAGCGAAACAACCTTGAGGAGCTTCCCCGACGGCTCAAGGAATTGCTACACGCTGCCATCCACCCCTGGTAAAAAGTTTCTGGTGAGGGCCATGTTTACTTACGGCGACTACGATGGGTTGAACAGGAGTATGGACGGGTCGCTGTTCCTTTTTGGGCTCCATATCGGCGTCAATTTCTGGGATACGGTGAACTTAACAAATTGGGATCCATCAATTATAGTCTGGAAGGAGGTGCTCACCGTTGCCCCGGGCGACTCCGTCTCAGTCTGTCTGGTAAACTTTGGTTCGGGGACTCCGTTCGTGTCTTCCTTGGAGCTGAGGCCACTGCTAGATGCGATGTACCCTTTTGTGAATACATCGGTATCAGTCGGCCAATTTGGACGATTCAGATTTGGTAATGTCACTGACTTTATCACAAGGTGAGACTGGCATCCATAATAATTTTGGATTAGAACTAAATTATGCCTGTCTGGTTTTAAAATCTGTTGGCTTGCTCAATTCTTTTAGGGTCCTCAATACATTTGGAGTGTGTGCTATTATGCATCCTGAATCCCGCACTTGTAACAGAAAATAAATTGTACTCCCTCCATCCCGTAACATAAGATGCTACTTACAACCAATGTACTCGGGAAGTACATCTAAGCTTGCCAAGAATATGAGATTACCAGCTCCAATGGAACCAAAAAGTAGTGGTATCGTGCTAGCTACTTACCTGTTTTCTCCTTGTCCTTTGTGTGCGATGCAGATATCCAGTGGACCCTTACGACCGGTTCTGGGCGGCCTCGTCTTTCCCCTACAACACCTACCCCTGGACCAACGTGGACACTAGCAAGCAAGTGGAGATTCTCCCGGGCGACGACTACTTCAACGTGCCGATGGCCATCTTCCAGAAGGCCACCACCCTAGACACAAACTACTCCATCATGAGTCTCGACATGGCAAAGGGTCAGAATCTGGACCCCGAGAGCGTCCGCCTTCTCCCAATCTTCCACTTTGCTGAAATTAGTGATAACAACCCGAACAGAAGCTTTGACATCTACAACGCCAACGATTTGCTGCACCGGGGCTTCTCCCCGTCGCGATTACAGGCCAACAGCTTGTACGACAGCGGGCAGTTCTTGTATAACGGCGACGCGATCTACACCCTGAATAAGACGCGCAGCTCGATCCTGCCCCCACTCATCAACGCGTTAGAGGTGTACTCGCTCGTTTGGATGGAAAACTTCACTACCGAGCCCGAGGATGGTAAGACCTATCATTGATCTGGACATTGCACACTTATTACACATATACACTTATCACACATATGTCATGTATGTGGCACATTCGCATTATCATCCTGCAGTTTATTCAGTTGATAAACAGCACATCAGGCTCCCTGCATTTAACAAATCTTAGTGACGAAAATCTCATTGTGTACTTGTATAGACCCCCGAAGATTCTCTCAACTCCGTTTGGCATTGTCAGTATCCTCGTAAGTAATAGAAACAAGTTTTAACCAGCTGATCCAGTAGTACAGTAAAGCCAAGCCCCATGCTCTAAAATTCAAATGCCAACAAACCATGGCCAAGACCATAGTAGATAAATGGATTAATTCAGTTTATTCACTTCTATTAAATATATAAAAGTTGCACAACAGATAACTTTGCAACTAGATAAGTTAATGTTTACATTCTTTTTAATCACATGAGCGGCCATACCCAACATACATCATTCTTTATTCTGTTCATATTTGTTTCAATTGTTTTTTGGGTGTTGTAGTCAGTTACATGAAAGAAGTCAAGAAAAACTACAATTTGGCACGAACAAACTGGAATGGAGATCCATGCTCTCCAAGAGAGTATTCCTGGGAAGGTTTGACTTGCGACTACTCTAAGAGAAACCAGAATCCGAGGATTGTCGCAGTGTAAGAACATAACCAAGACTTGTACCATATACATTTTGGAATCTAAACATCACAATTCATATTTTTAATCTTTGAAGTACATTTCATTTTTTATATGGTAAGACAGACTGTCTTACTAGCTACTCCCTCCGTCCACAAATATAAGATGTTTTGGATGTTTCAATATGAACTATATACGGACTGAAATGAGACAAACACACTAAAACATGTATGTCTATATACATCCGATTCGGAAAAAAATAGAACATCCTATATTTGTGAACAGAGGGAATATTATCTTGAAAACACATGCAATTTAGTGTAAATGAACGACAGAAAGATACTTAAATAATCTTAAAGAAACATGTTACCTCAATACTATGGGTAAGTTAATAGACTTGTAATAAAATGAGTTGTTTTGCAGAGATCTGTCTACCAGTGGACTGAAAGGTGGATTAGTCATAACTTTCATGAACATGGCATCACTGGAGAACTTGTAAGTGGTGCCTAACACTAAATATTAATGGGCTAAATGGGATTATTTTTGGCACTTTTATGACACTAAGCACAAAACATATGTAGGGATTTATCACACAACAATTTGACAGGGCCTATTCCAGACTACCAAATAAAGTCACTCAAAGTTCTGTAAGTCTCCCTGCTTATTATAATATTTGGTTCATGATATAAAATTTAGAGAACGGTTTTAACTTTATTTTACAGCGATTTGTCATACAACCAGCTCGATGGACCAATCCCTAATTCTATTCTTCAAAGATCTCAGGCTGGTCTGCTTGACTTAAGGTTTGCAAGCTCTGTTGCACATTTCCTTTTCTTTTAACTGAATATTTCACAATTTCTGACTACAGAAAAAATATATCAAATTAAACAATTACACTGAAAAGAAACAGGGTTCGGCTTCATAGAAAAATCAAGGTTTAGCAACAGTCTTCGCACATAAAATGTAAATACGCCGCACTTCACCAAACAAGAGTTACACAAGTTCGACTTTCTGTGGCTACAGTTTGGCGGGTGTTATATTTTGTGGCATGCCACACTTTCTAACGCCATGCCGGAGCAGCCCCGCTTGTCATATACGTGAACAGTTACCAAATTCAATGAAGTTGTGACGGCCAATTCGGGTGCCACAAAAAGTGTGTGAAGCAACACTTGTGCAGAGCATTACATTGATTCAAGCATGCCCTCAGTTACATGTACTAGCATCTAATAGTAACTATAAAGCTTTATTTTGTATGGGCATTCAATATGAGAAATAGATGAGAACCTTAGTAACTGCACATAATTTACAAAACATGAAGTTTCTTCTTCTAGAGTGCATAGATGAGAAACTATGAAGTTTGTTCTTTCCGAATGCGTAAATGTTTAGCAGGTTAGTCTTGTTAGAAAATGGAGGCATCTTCCAACCATAATTCTGTAGACCTGCTGTAGATAACATCTTACCAGTTCATTTTTTTCTATATGTTGTGTAATGGTGCCACCAGATTAGAAGGCAATCCTGTATGCTCAAAAGTCAAAGATACGTATTGTTCAAATAATAAGAAGAAAACCACATCTACCATGGCGATCGCAGTGATAGTTCCTGTAGTGCTGGTATCCCTCCTAGTAGTGATGTGCATTCTATGGAAATTGTGCTGGAAAGGTAAAAACAAAAAAATTCCGCTCTTAAATTCCCTTTGATCAATGGAATAGGTCATATACATTAGACAACAGCTTCACACCAGAACTTTCATGTAACACACTATTTTTTTGAATCCGCAGGAAAGTCGGGAGACAGTGAGAATTATGCTATGTATGAAGAGGAAACACCCCTACATATTGATATCAGACGGTTCACGTACGCAGAGCTGAAGCATATAACAAACGACTTCCATTCAATCGTTGGAAAAGGAGGTTTTGGCACTGTTTATCATGGCACAATGGAAAATGGTGATGAAGTAGCTGTTAAGGTGCTCATGGAGACATCAATAGTAGAGTCAACAGACTTCCTTCCTGAGGTATATCACGAAAGTAACTAGGTCAAATCAATGATTTCTTCAACAGAAAGTAAATTAAAAGTGTGCAAGATATCAACCCTTGCAGAGTCCATATCCAATTAAATGATGCAATTGGCTTCAGCTATAGGGTGATTCCTTTATCAAAAAAAGCTATAGGATGATTGGTAATTATATCTGTTGCTGCAGGTGCAAACCTTGTCCAAAGTTCATCACAAGAATCTCGTGACTCTACAAGGATATTGCCAGAACAAGAAGTGCCTAGCTCTCGTTTATGACTTCATGCACAGAGGAAATCTTCAACAGCTTTTAAGAGAAGGTTTTCTCTCCACTATTTCAAAAATTTCTATCAAGCATCGTTAAGGGCAGCCCGGTGCACGTAGCTCCCGCTTGCACAGGGTCCGACTTTTGGTCTATAGTACGCAGCCTTTCCCTACATTTCTGCAAGAGGCTGTTTCCAGGACTCAAACCCGTGACCTCATGGTCACAAGGCAACAGCTTTACCGCTGCGCCAAGGCTCCCCTTCTTGTCAAGCATAGTTAACTTAGGTGATGTTCTATTTCATTCAAAATCAATAACTAAACAGACACCCACACGCCAATAGCTTTCATTAACAACTTGGAAGCCACCTAGCCTCACATTTTACATTGTGCCTTACCGCATAACATAAAATCTTGCAGGACCTAGCGTAAGTTAAAAAAAAACTCAAATTAAATAAATCTCGCTTTGACACCCTAGACCCTACAGTACGCAGGAGTAATTTTCTTTTGTTAAAACCTGACTTGTTAAAGGTCTAGTTCATTGCATAGACTGCTATTACTGCTGCTAATAAATACACTTGAGTTGGTGGACCTAGTTTTCTTAGAGCTTTTCTTGTTTGGAGAATTCTTCCTAGAATTGTCTATTGTCAAACTCATAACCATGGCATGGCCATAGATACTTGTAGCAAATTGGGGCATCTGTGACGCCCCCGATTCAATCGTACACTAATCATGCACGCAAACGTGTACGATCAAGATCAGGGACTCACGGGAAGATATCACAACACAACTCTAAAACATAAATAAGTCATACAAGCATCATAATACAAGCCAGGAGCCTCGAGGGCTCGAATACAAGTGCTCGATCATAGACGAGTCAGCAAAAGCAACAATATCTGAGTACAGACATAAGTTAAACAAGTTTGCCTTAAGAAGGCTAGCACAATCTGGGATACAGATCGAAAGAGGCGCAGGCCTCCTGCCTGGGATCCTCCTAACTACTCCTGGTCGTCGTCAGCGGGCTGCACGTAGTAGTAGGCACCTCCGGTGTAGTAGGGGGTCGTCGTCGATGGTGGCGTCTGGCTCCAGGGCTCCAGCATCTGGTTGCGACAACCAGGTAGAAGGGAAAGGGGGAAAAGAGGGGGAAAAGCAACCGTGAGTACTCATCCAAAGTACTCGCAAGCAAGGAGCTACACTACATATGCATGGATATATGTGTAAAGGGCCATATCAGTGGACTGAACTGCAGAATGCCAGAATAAGAGGGGGATAGCTAGTCTTATCAAAGACTACGCTTCTGGTCACCTCCGTCTTGCAACAAGTAGAAGAGGGTAGGTTGAAGTCCTCCAAGTAGCATCTCCACTGTAGAATCTCCAAATAGCAACTCCAAGTAACAACTCCAGTAGCATCTCCAGCAGCATCGCAGTAGCATAATCCTAACCGGCGATCCTCTCCTCGTCGCCCTGTTGAAAAGCGATCACCGGGTTGTCTGTGGAACTTGGAAGGGTGTGTTTTATTAAGTATCCGGTTCTAGTTGTCATAAGGTCAAGGTACAACTTCAAGTCGTCCTGTTACCGAAGATCACGGCTATTCGAATAGATTAACTTCCCTGCAGGGGTGCACCACATTACCCAACACGCTTGATCCCATTTGGCCGGACACACTTTCCTGGGTCATGCCCGGCCGTGGAAGATCAACACGTCGCAGCCCCACCGAGGCACAACAGAGAGGCCAGCACGCCGGTCTAAACCTAAGCGCGCAGGGGTCTGGGCCCATCGCCCTGAGCACACCTGCACGTTGCGTGGGCGGCCGGAAGCAGACCTAGCCTAGCAGGCGTTCCAGTCCAATCCGGCGCGCGCCGCTCCGTCGCTGACGTCTGAAGTGCTTCGGCTGATACCACGACGTCGGGATACCCATAACTACTCCCACGTAGATGGTTAGTGCGTATAGGCTCGTAGCCAACTCAGATCAAATACCAAGATCTCGTTAAGCGTGTTAAGTATCCGCGAACGCCGAACAGGGCCAGGCCCACCTCTCTCCTAGGCGGTCCCAACCTGCCCTGTCGCTCCACCACAAAGATCCACACAGAGGGCCGTCGGGACAAAGGTCCTTTCAGCCCCCAATCCGTGAATCACTCGCGGGTACTCTTCGAGCTGACCCGACTTTAGTCACCATCTGTATAGTATGTATGTATGTATAGTATATACCCGTGATCACCTCCCGAGTGATCACGGCCCAATAGTATAGCAAGGCAGACCGACAAGAATGTAGGGCCAATGATGATAAACTAGCATCCTATACTAAGCATTTAGGATTGCAGGTAAGGTATCAACAGGTGTAGCGACAATGTCAGGCTATGCATCAGAATAGGATCAACGGAAAGCAGTAACAGGCTACACTACTCTAATGCAAGCAGTATAGAAGAGAATAGGCGATATCTGGTGATCAAGGGGGGGGCTTGCCTGGTTGCTCTGGCAAGAGAGAGGGGTCGTCAACTCCGTAGTCGAACTGGGCAGCAGCAGCGTCGGTCTCGTAGTCTACCGGAGATAAGAGGGGGAAGAAACAATGAATACAATGCAAACATAAACACGACGATGCGTGACGTGACAATGAGCGGTGCTAGGTGTGCCCTAACGTGGTATGAGGTGGTACCGACGAAGGGGGGAAACATCCGGGAAAGTATTCCCGGTGTTTCGCGTTTTCGGACAGATGAACCAGAGAGGGAAAGTTGCGTGTTTGATATGTTAGGGGTGTGTGGTGGACGAACGGGCTGCGTATCCGGGTTCGTCTCGTCGTTCTGAGCAACTTTCATGTTGAAAATATTTTAATCCGAGTTACGGATTAAAAGATATGATTTTCTAAAGATTTTATTAATTTCTGGAATTTAATTAGTTATTTAAATTAATTCAAAAATGGAATAATGACATCAGCATGATGTCATGCTGACATCAGCAGTCAACAGAGTTGACTGGTCAACTGACGTGTGGGTCCCAGCTGTCATTGACTGTTAACTAACCTAATAGATTAATTAACTAACTAGGTGATTAGGTTAATCTAATCAGGATCAATTAAGTTAATTAATTCTCTAATTAATTAACTAATTAATATTTTAATTATTTTAATCATTTATTTATTTTATTAAATCTTTTTTTTAATTTTCGTTCTAGGGCCTGGGCCCCTCATGTCATAGGCACAGGGGCCTTAGCGGGTTCGGGCGCAACGGGCGCGGTTGCGGGCAACGGGCACCGGTGTGCGGGCGTGGTGGCCGGCCCCAACAGGGCGCCCGAGGGGGGGCGCCGGCGAGGCGCAGAGCGGGGCGAGGTTGGCGGGGCGCCGGCGACCACCGCACAAGCGGCAGCAGGGCGCAGGGAGCCCAGACCGGCGCGTGGGCGTGGGGAACACGGCGAGGCAAGGCAAGGCGACGGCCCGGGCAGAGGGCGACGCCGTCCGGGGCAGGACGAGGCCGGCGCGGGCGTGTCTAAGGGCGGCAGGCCACGCGGGCACAGGCAGGGGGCGCGGGCGCGGCCAGGGCGGCCGGCGCGCGTTGCAGGCGTCGGTGAGCGAGGCCATGGCCGAAGTGGCCGGAGCAGGGGAGGAGGAGTTGTCGGGGCCTCACCACGGGGCCGTGGGGTCTAGGCAGCGGGCTCGACGGAGGTCGGGGAAGTCCGACGAGGAGGGGGTCGAGGTGGCGTTCCGACGACGGCGGGGTCGAGGCAGAGGAGCTCCTGTGAGGTTGCCCCGACGAACGGTGACGGCGGAAAGGTCCTCCAAGCGGTGGCGATGCGGCGCCGACGTCGAGCACGTCGGGCGGCGGGGAGGAGATGAGGAGGCGGGGGTCCGGTGGGGAGGCGGCGCTGGTGCCGGCTGATGACGGCTCACATCGGGCGCGAGCGAGGGAGGAGGGGATCGGGCTCCTCTCGATCCAGATCCAGAGCGAGGGGGTGGGGGAGAGCGAGTGGGGCGACGGGGGGGAGGGGAAGTGGGTGTCGGTGGGGCTAGGGTTTAGGGAGCGGGGGGAAATGGGGAGTGAGGGATGGCCGGTTAGGCCGGCCTGGTGGGTCGTGGCCCAGTTGGGCCGGAGCACCGAGGGGGGGGGGTTCTTTTCCTTTTTTTGTGTGTGTGTGTTTCTCTTTTGTATTTCTTTTCTTTTATTTATTTCTTTCCTGTTTAAATTCATCTAAAAGTAATTAGGCATTTTATAAAAAGGTGTTTACTACGCCATAATTACCGATGCAATATTAGACATGGCCCGAACATTTTATTTTAATATTTGAAAACTTTTGACGTTTGACTTATTTAGGATTTAAATTTGAAACGGCTTTGAATTAACCCGAGATTAATTACAGTGACAGAGGTGACGTGTCACCATTAACATGAGATCACTGTAGCATGATTATCCGGGCGTTACAGCATCACAGTTACATACTTCACTACTCAGTCATAATTATGACTCGATAGTTACATATTCAAAACCAGTAAGAAACAAAGCAATGACAGAAGTACATATTCAAAGAATACTTTAAATAGCTTGGTTCTTTTGTTAATAAAAAATCTTTGTTAAATGGAAGGAAAAGCAGTGACCTCTCGAAGATCAAAGTGCCTATTATACTGGGTTTAGACCATAATAGGCCAACTGATGTCATGCTTAATCATTGTGTGTTTTAACATCATTCTGAAGTTAAATGTGCAAAAATTACAAAGCAAGTATGTATAATACCAAGCATGTATCTTGTGGCACTTACATTAACTTTGGTACGTCTTGATGCAGGAGATGACTACAGTTTGAATTGGGAACAACGGCTTCATATTGCACTTGATTCAGCACAAGGTTCGCATTTCATTTACATGCTCCCCTTTAGGTGATGTATGTGTGTATGTATGCATATGTTAACAAAGTAAATTACAGGACTGGAATATCTACATGAGTCATGCACCCCATCAATAGTTCACAGAGATGTCAAGACTGCCAACATCCTTCTGGACAAGAACCTGGTGGGGATAATAGCTGATTTTGGGCTTTCGCGCGCTTTTAACGATGCACACACACACATATCTACTGTTGCTGCTGGAACTCTTGGCTACCTTGATCCCGAGTACCACGCAACTTTCCAGCTCACCATCAAGACAGACGTTTACAGCTTTGGCATCGTGCTCTTGGAGATCATCACTGGCAAGCCCCCGATATTGATGGACCCTCACACCTACCACCTACCAAACTGGGTACGCCAAAAGATTGCAAAAGGCAGTATTCAAGATATCGTGGACAAGAGGCTGTTGGATCAGAATGACCCCAGTTCCCTGCAGGGTGTGGTGGACCTGGCCATGAAATGCGTAGAAAGTGCAGCCATCGACAGGCCGAGCATGACTGAGGTTGTTTCAAGGCTAAAAGTGTTGTTGCCAACAACTCTGAGCGAAAAACAGTATGCTTCCGCGTCCTCTACGAAGTCCATGAATGACGAAATGCGAAGGCAATTCCACTTGTTGATTTCTGGAGAAGGCAACGACGAGAGCTCCAGCTCGAGCAGGATGACAGAATTGATCCCCTTATCTGGACGGTGAAAGGAAAATGCCTACCAAGTTATCGTTGTGTCTGTTAGACAAAGTTTGGTAGCTCACCTGCCATTATTGGTTGTTGATAAACAGAAATGTGGTTTCCATTTTCTGATCTTGATTGTTGTTTGATGAGGGGCAAAAATAATAATTGTGCGGACTTTGGTATTTAGTTCAAGTAATTTTCAAACAGGGAGCACCTACTTCTAAGTGAGAACTCGGTGGTCTGTTAATTGGCACTCGAACATTAGGTTCCATACCAGATCTAAAACAAGTGACCTGCTTAAGCAGTGCTTCTTAAGAACTCTGGGTTCTAATTACCCCCAATCCCGCATTCCCTCTTGCAATGCTGTTGAATCAAATTGAAATTCGCGCTCCTGCTACCAAATCCTCTGAGCATTTCCCGAGTTGGAGCTACTACTGACTCTAGTAAGTATGAGCAAGTTGGCACCTGAGGTACGAAGAGGGTGATGCTAATGCAGGGGAAGAAATGCAACCGCATGACATACCTAACCTCGTCGCCGGTCGCCCGCAGGCGGCTCCTCGACTCGGCCGCTTAGTGCAGCGCCTCCAGGCCGAGCCCCGAGATGTTGTGGCGGTGGCCTTGTGCGAGGGAAGGGGGGCGGGGCACATCGGCGCCGTGCGTGAACCCATCCTTGGCCGCCACCCCCGACGGCGACGGCAGAGGGGAGGGCCTTGCCTGCTCAGTGTAAATGCAATCTGGTCCCTCAAAACGAAAACGTTATGCAATCTGGTCCCTCGAAACGAAAACGTTATGCAATGTGGCGCCCCGGTCCCCGGGACCGGGAGCGCGGTCTCTCGCCGTAGGAAACGCACTTCGGTCCCGTGCGCGCCGTCATCTCGCGGTGACCAAAATGACGGCGTCGCAGCCCGCCGGGACGGCTTGCGCTTGTCGACGTCTTGCTCGCTGCGCTGAGGCGCGGAGCTGATCGACGCGGTTCTCGACGTAAGCGGGACAGAGACGCCTACGGACCTACCCCAAACTAGATTGAAACCAAGTTTGAATCCCGAACACACATACAGTCGCCGCCCGCCGATGAACTCTACCTGCCCTGCCCTTTGTTTGTGACAATTCGACGCGCGACCGAGTGCCATCCTCCACATGCGCGCTGATGAAACTTGATGTACTACATGGTGAAAATAATAAGAACCCGATTGACATTTGAGACCGACCGGCCGGCGGACATGCGTCCTCCAAGCTCACACCCGGTCGTTCTTATATCACCCTAGCGAATCGGTCGGGCTCGCTGCAACTTGCTCCTTTCTTTTATCTGGCGATTGCAGGTCGTAACACTTGTTTTATTTGGCATGCCGGGCTGGTTCAGAGAACAACCAACGTCCGCGGCTTTAGATATGGGCGATCCGCAAGCACGATTCGCCCGCCCAAGCCAAACAATTGTGCCCGGGTTGGGACTTGGCTATCACGCTGACGAGCGGTTCGTTGGCCGCATACGGAAGACTGCAGAGCACCGCGACATTTGGCGTGCGGCCTATCCTCCATGCCAAGTTGGAGTTTCTTTTCTTATAAGATGAATGCAAGTTGCATCCATTTCTATCGCCACAAGGTTTACCTGCCAATGAGAAAAACATATTGTTAATCCGGCGGTAAGGCCAGGTCAGTCCAAACACTGAAAACACCAAACAAATCATAAAAAAGGGATCGAGAGACTAGACCGTGTTTGTTGTCTTCTCTGCTATATAAATTCACAAGCCATTTGCAGTTTCTTGCTTCCAAAAATTGCACGAACCGGATAGAACCATGGCGATCAGCTATTACTCGGCACATGCAAAACTGGCATGGATCTTTGCGCTGCTGCTCATCCTGGTTACGACGACGATTCAAGTCCACTGCCAGTCTCCTCCTGGTAATATATACAAGCCATGTCATCCTATCTTTTCCCTTCTTGATCCTGCGCCTCTTTAACCCCTGCTCAATCTGCATGCACAGTTCAGCTAACTTTAGCATGCAATTTCACTTTACTGAAATCTTCAGATATTATCCTGAATACCTACATAGCCGCACAAGTCATGATCTTTGCATAGATCTTGGATTCCTGAAACAAATGGGATTGATACATATTGCCGTTGTGCAGGGTTTATAAGCGTTGACTGTGGATTCACAAACACTAGCGCCTACAATGACAGCATCACAGGAATACAGTTCGATCCTGACAGTGGATTTGTTGAAGGTGGTTTAAACAATAAAATTTCAGCAGAGTTTATGGTTGGTTCAGATGAGCAACAGAAAACCCTGAGGAGCTTCCCCGATGGCTCCCGGAATTGCTATACGCTGCCATCCACCGCCGGCACCAAGTATCTGCTGAGGGCCACATTTACTTACGGCAACTACGATGGGTTGAACAAAAGTCGGGACGGCTCGCTGTTTCTGTTTGGGCTCCATATCGGCGTCAATATCTGGGAGGCGGTGAACATGACAAATTGGGATCCATCACTCACGATATGGAAGGAGGTAATCACCGTTGCTCCAGCCAACTCGGTGTCAGTTTGTCTGATAAACTTCAGTTCAGGGACTCCATTTGTGTCTGCTCTGGAGTTGAGGCCACTTGACGATTTGATGTACCCTTTTGTGAATTCTTCGGTGTCAATCAGCTACTTTAAACGGATCAGATTTGGTGAAACCACTGAATTTATCACAAGGTAAGACATGGCTGTCATACACAATAATTTTGGATTTGATCTTAATTATGCCTGACAGTGGTTTTAAATTCGATTTGCTAGCTCAGCACATTCAAAGTGTTTGCTCCTTTCTGTTTCTTGAAACACGCAATTGCTTCTAATAAAATTTAATGTCATGTTAATGTGACAAGAAGTTGGGCTTGCCCGTTGTCATGGCTATTGCCCTTTAAGTAAAAACGAAAAAGTAGTTTATTGGGCTAGTTATTTACCTGTTTCCACCTTGTCTTTTGTGTGCAATGAAGATATAAATTGGACCCGTACGACCGGTTCTGGGAGGCCTGGTTGTTGACCACGTACCCTTGGATCAGCTTAAACACTAGCGATCGAGTGAGGAGGCTACCCGGGGACAACACCTTCCAGGTACCAGAGGGCATCCTCCAGCAGGCCTCTACCCTAGACACGAACTTCTCCTTCCTCGAGATCAACGTGACAGTGGGTCCCAACCTGGACGCCAAGAACCTGGAGCTTCTTCCCATCTTCCATTTTGCTGAGATCAACAGCAGCAACCCGAGCAGGAGATTTGATATCTACAGCGACAACGAATTGCTATTCCCAGACTTCTCGCCGTCCCGCTTCCAGGTGGACAGCATGCACCAGAACGGGCGGTTCTTGCACAACCCTGCTGCGATCTTCCGCCTGAACAGGACACGTAGATCGAGGCTCCCACCGCTCATCAATGCGTTTGAGGTGTACTCACTCGTTCGGATGGATAACCTCACCACTGACTCCAACGATGGTGAGTTCAATGTATTAGCCTGCATGTGCATTATGCAAGCATGTATACGTGGCAGATTCACATGATCCTCATTCAGTTTATTCACTTCTGTTAAATAGATAAAAATTGCACATAATAACTTTGCAACTAGTTAAGTAATTGTTTACATTCTTTTTAATACATATATGAGCGCCCATAGACAACATATACAGCTTTCTTTATTCTGCTCATATTTGTTTCCATTGTCTTTTCGGTGTTGTAGTCAATTACATGAAAGAAGTCAAGAAACACTACAATTTGGCACGAATAAACTGGAACGGAGATCCATGCTCCCCAAGAGAGTATTCCTGGGAAGGTTTAACTTGCGACTACTCTAAGAGCAACCAGAATCCGAGGATTGTCGCAGTGTAAGAAAATAACCAGGACTGTCCCATATTTACATTTTGGAACCTAAATATCACAATTCAATATTTTTAACCTTTGAAGCACATTACATTAGCAAGAGACACTCAGTCACATATCTTACTGGCTAATGTAATGTGCTTCAAAGGTTAAAAATATGTAATTTAGTTGAAATCTTGAAAACATATGTAATTTAGTGTAAACCACAGAATGATACTTTAATAATCTTTAAAAAACAAGTTAGCTGAATGCTATCACTAAATTAATAGACCTGTATTAAAAGGAGTTGTTTTGCAGAAATCTGTCTACCAGCGGACTGAAAGGTGGATTGGTCATATCATTCATGAACATGGTATCACTGGAAAACTTGTAAGTCGTGCCTACCACAAAATATCAATGGGCTAAATGTTATTATTTTGACATCCTTGTGACGTAACCATATAATATATGTAGGGATTTATCACACAACAATTTGACAGGAGCTATTCCAGACTACCAAATAAAGTCACTCAAAGTTCTGTAAGTCTCTGTGCTGATTATAATATTTGGTTGATGATATAAGTTTTAGAGAATGGTTTTAACTATTATTTTACAGCGATTTGTCATATAACCAGCTTGATGGGCCAATCCCGGATTCTATTCTTCAAAGATCTCACGCTGGTCTGCTTGACTTAAGGTTTGCATGATCTGTTGCGTAATTCCTTTTGTTTTAACTGAATGTTGCACAATTTATTACTCCCTCCGATCCATATTACTTGCGCTCAAAAGAATGTATCTAGCACAGAAATACATGTAGATACATCCATTTGAGCGACAAGTAATATGGATCGGAGGGAGTACTACATAAAAAAATGGATAAAACCAAAAAACAAAACTGCAAAGAAACAGGGTTGAGTCTCATAGAAGAAATTCAAGGTTTAGCAACAGTCTTTGCACATATAACAAATATGCCACACTTTACCAGATTAGAGTTACGCAAGTTTGACTTCCTCTGGCCACAGTTTAGTTAGTGTCATACTTTTGGCCTACCACACTAACATCTTATGAGTTCATTTTTCTATATGTTGTCGAATTGTGCCCCTAGATTAGAAGGCAATCCCATATGCTCAAAAGTCAAAGATACGTACTGTTCAAATAAGAAGAAGAAGACATCTACTGTGCTCATCGCAGTGATAGTTCCTGTGGTACTGGTATCCCTCCTAGTAGTGATGGGCATACTCTGGAAGTTATACTGGAAAGGTAAAACAAAATGATATGCTCTAAATTTCCCTTTCATCAATGCAATAGGTGGCAAACATAAGAGAGCAGCTCCGTACCTAAACTTTCATGTTAAACACAACTTCTTGACTCTGCAGGGAAGTCAGGAGACGATGAAGATTATGCTATGTATGAAGAGGAAACTCCCCTACATATTGATATCAGACGGTTCACATACGCAGAGCTGAAACTCATAACTAACAACTTTCAATCAATCATCGGAAAAGGAGGTTTTGGTATTGTTTATCATGGCACACTGGAAAATGGTGATGAGGTAGCTGTCAAGGTGCTTATGGAGACATCAATAGCAGAGTCAACAGACTTCCTCCCTGAGGTACAACACAAAACCAACTAGGCCACAACATGACATTCTTCAATAAAAACGTTTTTTTTCTGAAACTGGAAGCTTTTATTACCGCCATCCTCTGCATCATACTAGATGCATACAGCCTCAATTATTCCAACGTTTGTTACAAGTCATCCAAAAGTAAACTATAAGTCTGCATGACATCTAAAACAATTTCCACAGTATGTATTGAATAAAATGACGCAACTGGCTTCAGCTCTAGGATGTTTGGTAACTATATCTATTGCCGCAGGTGCAAACATTGTCCAAAGTTCATCACAAGAATCTCGTGACTTTGCAAGGATATTGCCAGAACAAGAAGTGTCTTGCACTCGTTTATGATTTCATGCCCAGAGGAAATCTTCAACAGCTTCTAAAAGGAGGTTTCTCTCTTAACTTTTCTAAATGTATCTATCAACCATAATTGACTTAGGTTTAATAAATCCAACTTGCAGTTTGTTATTATCACTAACTTGCATTCGATTTCTACAGAGGCATTTGTACTTTAACTAGATAAAATTGAATGTTCAATCCAACCTAAACCTGTTCAATCTAAAAAGCAAGTTGACCAATTCAGGGTTTTACTTCTTGAGAATCCAACAACTACACAGAGACCCAGATGCCAACAGCTTTGGTTAAGAACTTGGGAATCGCCTACTTCTCAAATTTTACAAATATATTGTACTTCACAGTATAAAAATAAATTTTGACAGGACCTAGTCATAAGTATAAAAAATAAATTCTAAAACTATTCTGGCTTTGACACGGCACTGCAGTCAGGATTTTCAAAACTGAATTTCTTGTTAAAGGTGTAGTTTGATTGCCTAAACTGCTATTGCTGCTGCTAGTTAATACAGTTGAGTTGGTAGGCCTAATTCACTCTGTATATATAGTGGACTAAGAAGTGAGGCAACCGTAGCTGCATTCTTACAGCTGCACATTCCAAGTCTGAACCATGGCATGGTCATAGATATTTGGTTAACAAATTGGGGCTACCACAATTAAATTCTTAAGTCATAATCATGACATGATAGTCACAAATTAGAAACATGTACATCTTTCAAAAGCCAGTAAGAAACAAAAAAAACTAAGAGATATATGCTAAAAGAATAATTCCAATATCTTGGTCCGTTTGTTAACTGGAACTGTATATAAAAATGCTCTGATAACAGAATGAAAAGCAGTGATATCAAAGTGCCTGTTTATGCAGGTCTAGATCTTAACACGGCAATTGATGCTATGGTTAACCATTTGTGTTTTAACCATCATCTGTTAGCTTAAATATGTGCAAAGAGTCGATCTAAGAAAATATGTGCAGGGATTGCAAAAATGGTACTTATGCTAACATGCACGTATCAGATGGCCCTTACATTAATTTGGTACATCTTGATTGCAGGAGATGATTATAGTTTGACTTGGGAACAGCGACTTTATATTGCCCTTGATGCTGCACAAGGTCCGTATTTTCAATTATGTGTTTACCTTTAGGTCATGTACGATATGTGTGTATTCATGAAGTATGAGTTCTAATAAACTACAGGACTGGAGTATCTACACGAATCATGCACCCCATCAATAGTACACAGAGATGTGAAGACCCCAAACATCCTTCTGGACAAGAATCTGGTGGGGGTAATATCTGATTTTGGGCTTTCACGGGCTTTTAATGATGCTCACACACACATATCTACTGTTGCTGCTGGCACACTTGGCTACCTCGACCCTGAGTACCATGCAACTTTCCAACTCACTGTCAAGACAGACGTTTACAGCTTCGGAATCGTGCTCTTGGAGATCATCACCGGCCAATCCCCAGTATTCATGGACCCTCAAACCGTCCACCTACCGAATTGGGTGCGGCAAAAGATAGCTAAAGGCAGCATTCATGATGTCGTAGACAGGAGGCTGCTGGATCAGTATGATGTCAGTTCCCTGCAGGGTGCGGTGGACCTTGCCCTGAACTGCGTCGAAAACGCAGCCATCGACAGGCCCACCATGACAGAGGTTGTTTCAAGGCTCAAAACGTGGTTGCCGGCGGTTTCAACCGACAAGCAGTCTACTTCCGGGACCCCTCGACGCAAGTACTCCATGAATACCGAAATGCCAAAGCAGTTCCAGTCGATGATTTCAGGAGTAAGCAACGCGGAGAGTTCCTTCCAGTCTTCTGGCTATACCGATGGGAATGGGATGTCACAAGCAACCATCTTTTCTGGACGGTGAAAAGGAAACGCCTACCATGTTACTATTACATCTTGCTTAGATAAAGTTGGGTGGCAGGTGGCTTGCTTAACTGCATTGTGATTGATCGTCTGTAAACTGCAACTTCTAGTAATTTTCGTTTTCAGTTTGTAAACATTGCTTGTTTATAGCTACTACTCCCTAGCAGTTTTCAAGCATGAAGCATCCTATTCCATTTGGGAACTCGTTGGTCCATTAATTGGTACTCGTAAATTAAATCCGAACTTGTTTATTACACTGCCGCTTAAGAATTCCGCCTTTTATTCCCCAATCTCTCTGGTAAGGCTGTGGATTCAAATCAGAATACTTGTTTCGATCAAATCCTCTGAGCATTTCGGAGTTTGTGGAAACACAGAATCATAAGCCACAGCGACGAAAGGGCAGAAATGCAAAGCACATGACATACCTAACCCTCGTCGACCGCCGTGGGCAGCTCCTCGACTCGGCGAGCGCGCTGCAATGCATCCTCCGTCTCCGCGACTGCGGCGGCGGCCTGCTGGGGGGGGGGGGGGGGGCACCGGGATGGCCTCTAGTCGCCCCACTCGCCCGCCGCGGGCAGTTTCTCGAGTCGGCGGCGGTGCACTGCAGCTGCACTGGCTCCATGTACCACGACTGTAGTGGACAGGCGGTGGCCTGGTGGGGAGTAGGATCTGACGGGGCAGGACCACCCCGTAGCGTCTGCGAGCCTAAAAATCTTTCAAATTTAACGAAGTAAGATAAAAAAAGCTAAATATTTCTAATTTTAGTTTACATTGTTTCAACTGCATATTTGCACACATATTAAATCCAAAGATAACAGTTAAGGTTCACACAATTCATGAGTATTACAGATTCATAGTTTACAAACCAAATTATTCATATCCAAACACATGGAAGGGTTCAAATGAAGTAAAAAAAACACGATAAAAGCACAACTACGAAGTGCTATGGAGATGTCACTAAAGCCCGACAAGATCATCGTGGAGTTGGGTATGAACTTCTCAGTTCTCAATTCTGCGATGCGCTGCGAGGAATCTTTATATCATATTTGCAATGTGCTTCGACTCATAGCTGGCCAAACGGGCCGGCCCGGCCGATTCTAATCGTGTCTGGCACGGCCCGGCCCGCCGAGGCATGATTATTATACGGGCCATGTCGTGCCGGTCGCGTGCTGCAGCCTGCAGCCAAGGCACGACCCGGCTGCTAATCGGGCCGGCCCACCGGCACGCCAGGCCAGACCACTAGTCTGCCTGCTATTTGGCGTACTGGGCGTTTTAAGCCTATTTTTACTTGTTGGGTCATATGAAGATATATATATAAATAAATAAAAGATAATCAGGTCGTACCGTGTCGGCCCGCGTGCTCAGCCTAGCAGCCCAAGCACGGCCCAGGGGCGTGCTGCGTGTCGGGCCCATCCCGCTTAGCCCGTGCCATGCCTAGCCCATGGCGGGCCATGCGGGGCGTGCTCGCGGGCCAGCCTGGTTGGCCCGGGCCATTTGGCCAGCTATACTCCGACTCAACATGATCCCATTGGAGATGCACCAAAAGTTCTCAGGCATGCCTCTCTCTTATCTTCAATTATCATGTTATGTAAGATGATGCAACATGTCATGATTTGCCATAGAATTTTGGGGTTCCAATACTCGATATGGCCACGAATGATGACAACGCACTTCTGAAGCACACCGAAAGCTCTCTCCAGATCCTTCCTTGTCGACTCTTGACACATTACAAAGTGAGATATCTTGTTACCTTTAGGCCGTGAGTTTGTCTTGACAAATGTGGCCCATGGAGGATAGATGACATCTTCAAGGTTCAATTGACAATAAATTAGATGAAAAAGTAAAAAACTCACCTAGGCAAATCGTCGAACATGCGAAGGAGGTGTCGCGGTCGGCCGATAACGTTGAGCAGATACTACCGGTTGATGGGGCTTCGAGATGGCCGACAGTGGACGGTGATGCTAGGAGGAATAAGATCTGAACCTCTTTCCAGCGACAAGATCGATGCGACGGCAACGTTTGAGCTCGATTCCAGCAGAAAACGGCCAGCACCCGGCTCGAACTGGGGTAGGAGGGCGGGAAGGGCGAAGCGACGGAAACGGCTAGCGACGCGGAACGCATGGTGGGGAGGTGGCTATGCACACCAATGTCTCCCACGACTATGAAAAAGGGTTTCCTCCCGCTTTATATTATAAAGCAACGAACCAAGCATCCAACATAACAGTACAGAGTACAATCAAGTCAAAGTCGCGCTGGGGGCACAACAAGAAAAGCCCCAAACAAAGCTAAAAAGAAGCTAATCCGGCTCGGGAGGTGGTGGTGGTGGTGGTGACGGAGGAGGCGCAAATGCCGACGCCGAAGAACGAAGACCAACTATGATGAAGTTGATGCCGTCCCGGTCTCTCCGCTTGCTAAGCGATCTCCAAAGCTATAAGAGGCCACATATTTTGTAGATTGCATTAGTCACACGGCAAGGAATCACGCGTTCTATGACTAGTTTATTACGGTTACACCAGAGGGTCCACGCTTGGGTACCCAAAGCCACCCACATGGGGGCGGCTAGGACCAGGGAGCCTAAGAACCTCCCCAAATAAGTCCGGGAGGTTGTCATGGCACCAATTGCCACCAACCACCTCCCGGAAGCAGCTCCATAGGAACTGCGTTGTAGGGCACCGGAAGAAGATGTGGTTGCAATCTTCCGGTACCAAACAAATGGGGCAGAGGCCATCCCCAGGGCCATTACGTTTGCGGACCTCCGTACCCGAAGGTAGGCGGCCGCGAACCCATTGCCAAACGAATATGCGGATTTTCAAGGGGAGTTTGATTTCCCAAAGCACTGATAGTTCCACCAGGTCAGGTGTGGGGATAATCGCCTAATATAAGGATCTAGTCGAGAATTTACCACTTGACTCGAGATGCCAAGATAGCAAATTAGGTTCCAGGGAGGGAGGGTGGAGGGCAATACCCGCAAGCAATTCATCCCATTGCGCAAGTTCCACCACCCCGAAGGTACGGCGGAAGGCAATAGCGCCCAGGTCAGCTAACACTACTAGGGAAAACCTTATACACATCATCTTAGCAGTAGCGCCGGACAAAACAGGGCGCTACTCCTACTACTACTACTACTTTAGCAGTAGTGCGTTCTCCTAAACCGCGCTGCTGCTATACTTGTACTGGGCGCAGATGGCTAGCCCCACTTAGCAGTAGCGCGTAGTCCTAACAAGTGCTACTGCTAAGTCCCTTAGCAGTAGCGCGTTTCTCTGAAACACGCTACTACTTACTTACCTTATACTAGAGCGGTTCACTGCACCCTCTCACTCACTCTCTCCCTCTCACTCGCTCTCGCCCGTGCCGAACCCGTCGTCCGCCACCGCCGCGCTGCTCCTCGCCGAGGTACTCCCTCCTCCCCCTCCTCCTTCGGCCGCCTTCCTCCCACCGTCCCTCCCTCCTCCTCCTCCGGCCGCCCCCTTCCTCCTCCTCCTCCGACAGCCCCTCCCCCTCCACCCCCGCCCCCTCCCTCCTCCTCCTCCGGCCGCCCCTCCCCCTCCACCCCCGCCCCTCCCTCCTCCTCCTCCTCCGGCCGCCCCCTCCCCCTCCTCCCCCGCCCCCTCCCTCCTTCGATCCAACCGGCCTCCTCCTCCTCTCTCCTTCTTCCTCCTCCCTCCATCTCTTTTTTTCTTCTGTTTTTACTATTGTATAATGTAGTTTTTTTTACTGTTTTTAGTAAGTGTTTAAAATAATTAGTAAGTAAATTAATAAACTAGTTGAACTAGTTTGGTTTTAGTAAGAAGTAGTTGAATTAATAGAACTAATGTATTTTTAGTAAGAAAATTAATATAACTAGTTGAACTAGTTTATTTTAGAAAGAACTAGTTTATTTCTATTTATAGTAAGTTTATTTTTCGTAAGAACTAGTTGAATTAATAGAACTAGTTGAACATGTCACATTTTTTTAGTAAGAACTATTCGGGATGTATTAGTGATAACTTATAGGGTTTTTGTTTTTGCAGAAATCAAGGAGCCCCTCCATCATCCACGCTGTCGTCCCCGTCACCGACCCCCTCCAACCTCGAGGTACACCAGCCAAATCTCCATGTCAATATGAGTCCTATAAGATATGATGTAGATAAAAACATGTATATCTTGTGTTGCTCAAATAGTATATGTGGTTGCCCAAGTGGCCGGTCATGTTTGCAGGTTACACCTCCGAGTGGCCTATGTTTTGCCGGAGTGTTGATTAATTTCCGCTTTGGCAAATTTCAAGCGCTCGTCCTGTTTTAGCAAAGGTCATGCCGGAATTTTCCGTGAATTTTGGCATGACTTGTGCTAGAATATGTAGGAAATATCGAGTGGCCTGGATTTTCTAGAAAGATAATTAAATGATATTTGTACAAGTTTAATCTTTTAATTATGAACATAGGAAATGTCGTCGGACGAAGAAGGTCCCAGGGAGTGCTCCTGGTGCGGCGACAACTGGGGTTTCTGCGATAGGCCTCACCTGGACGAAGGTCAGCGCTTCAGCATTAAGCTCGAGGAGGCCTTCGATTGTGAAACGGTACGCTACAATGCTAAGTGTTTTTTTCATAATTAAGCTCGACTGCTACTACTTCAACGTGTAATTTTTGTCTTTTACAATTCGACTAGCTTATCCCATGCCATGCAAGACGCTATGTCTTGGAGAGGATGTGTTTTGAAGATCATGAGAGGAATGAAACAAAGAAAATTAACCTAAGGACCCATCATGGTATGTATTTTGAGGTAAACCTGTACAATTCTGAGAGTGTATCCAATTATGGTTGCCTGGGTTGGGAAGCACTTCGCAAGATGTATGATTCTCAAGAGGGTATGTCTATCACCATGGATCTTGGTGATCCTGACATCGACCAAGACAATTTGGACATTAGGGTTCTTGTTGATACATTTCCAATTCTACCGCTATGTGAGTTCCTCAAACATAGTTATTAAATAATTTATATTGTTTATTTCAAAATAGTTGACAGCTTATTTCCATTGATAGCTTATTTTCATTCTTCAAAGAGTGTGCGGAAGATGGTAGACAGAACCAACTACACCGATGGCTCTGAGTCAACTTATCAAGAGAAAAATCATCTGGTCGCATATTGTGCTGACATTGAGAATTACAATGCCTTTTATCGAACTCCTCCAAATTATGGTGAATACGTGCCACTAGTGCACGTGTTGAACAACGATAACTTCCATGGAGATTTCCTGGTAAGATTTTTTACTATTACGACATCCATGCATCTTTTGCATACTTCTAAAACTGAACTACATTGCTAACTACGAAGTTATTACTATGTTTTTCAACAGAAAATCCCGATGGATTGTGTGCCTCATTTAATGTATCAGAATGGTTGCCTTGATGTTCTGAACATACAGCCAGGTCGTCCTACGAATCGTACCTGTGCATACTTGATTTCTAAAAACGGTGAACACATGATAATCGAAGAATGGAAGAAATGTATGGACATTCGTAAGGAGGTTCTTGGAAGCAACATTGTGTGAACGGCAAGAATTGGAGACAGGATAATCTCCATTCTCCATAATGGAGAGTCAGGGGCTATCTTGTTTTACGCTATTTTACCTAAGATAATATAGTAGGTCCTAAGAGAATGTAGTAGGTCCTATGAGGTACAATATGTTTATGAGAGTTGATGATGATGAGTAGTTGTGATTATGTCTAGTGACCAACTTGTATGTGATGTCTCATTGATGAAAATGATGATCATGAGGAGGTGTTATATGACAATGATGTATTATGATGATAAGTTGTTAATGATATGATGATGATGATGATGATGATATTTATTATATCATTGGGTGAAAGAACCATGGATTAGTTTCAAGTGGATGTCCATCCACTTGAAACTAGCCCACGGTTCTTTCTCCCACTGATGTAATAAGTCATTATGATGTAAAATTATGTAAAATCATTCTCTAAATTGCTGCGGTATAAAAACTTGTATAAAGGTGTATGAATACAACATGAAATAAAAAAGAAATACGGAATAATAGTAGTAGTGCGTGCTAGGAGAAGCGCTACTACTAATTACCAGTAGCGCAAACGCTGCTACTAAGTCGATATAGCAGTAGCACGCTTCAACCCACGCTACTGCTAATCTTTAGCTGTAGCACCTTACTAGTAGCGCGGTAACCCGCGCTACTGATAGGCTTAAAACACGCGCTACTGCTAGGGTTTTCCCTAGTAGTTAAGGCCACAACCATAGAGAGCCGTGGGCGGACACAGATCACGAACAGCGCATGAAAGCGCTCCGCAAAGGGACGGGACCCTGCCCATCGATCTAGCCAAAACAGGGTGCCGGATCCGGTACCTACTTTAATGGAGGTCCCAATGCGCAAAACCGGCATCAGATGGATCACCGATTGCCAGAATTGGGACCCACCAGTCGTAGGAGCGAATGCCGGTGGCTGCCCGCGAAGGTACTTTGCGCCGATAATCTCAAGCCACAGGCCGCCCTCAGCGGTCTGAATCTGCCAAAGCCATTTGGAGAGGAGGGCAATATTCATTCGCTTGGACGAAATAACCCCAAGGCCTCCTTGGTCTTTAGGTTTACAAATCTCAGACCACTTTACCATGTGGTATTTCTGTTTATTGTTCTCTCCAGCCCAGAAGAATCTGGAGAGGAGTTTGGTGACCTCATGATGAAGGGACTCATGCAGACTATAGAATCCCATGACATACATCAATAGGCTAATAAGGGAGGAGTTCATCAGAATCACTCGAGCGGCTTCAGATAGCCATCTCCCCTGCCAGGGCTCCATCCTAGGCTGGAGCTTGGTGATTATTGGACAAAAGTCCTTCTCTAGCAAACTTGTGTCGCTAAGTGGCATGCCAAGGTAGGTGGTCGGGAATGTTCCCAAACGGCAATTCAAGCGGTTGGCAATTCGCTGAGCTTCCAGCTGGGAATAACCCAGGACCATCACCTCACTCTTGGCAAAGTTAATTGTGAGGCCCGACATTTCCTGGAAGCAAAGGAGGAGGAACTTGGGGTTCTAAATATCCTCATCCGACCCTTCCACCATCATAATGGTATCATCAGCATACTGGAGGTGGGTCAGACCTCCATTGGCCACCAGATGGGGGCAAATCCCCCTAATATGGCCGGCGCGCTTGGCCAAATCAAGGATCGAGGTGAGGGCATCAACCACAAGGTTGAATAGAAATGGGGATATCGGGTCTCCCTGTTGGACCCCTTGGACCGTCAAGAAGTATGGTCCAACCTCCGCATTTATGTTTATCGCTGTCCGACCACTCGTGACCAACTGCATCACGCGAGCAACCCAGTGGTGGTCAAATCCACGTTTGAGCAACACTTCCAGAAGGAAGGACCAGTGGACGGTGTCATAAGCTTTATGTAAGTCAATCTTGAAGAACACTGCGCGGATGTGTTTGGTCTTAACCTGATGGATCACCTCATGAAGGGCGAGGATCCCGTCGAGAATATATCTGCCTTTCATGAAGGCCGATTGGTTCGGATGATGAATCCGAGGAGCGATTAAGGCCGCCCTAGTGGCGTACCCTTTCGCCAGAATCCTAAATATCACATTGAGGACTGTGATAGGGCAAAACTACCTAATATTCGCCGCACCCGACACCTTGGGGATCAGGGAGATGATCCCGTAGTTAAGACGGGACATGTCCAATGTTCCCCTAGAGAACTCACGGAATAGTTCAAGGGTGATCTCCTTGACCATTTGTAAGATCGTGCATGTCGCCTAGAGGGGGGTGGTGAATAGGCGCTTTTAAAATAATTACAGTTTAGGCTTGAACAAATGCGGAATTAACCTAACGGTAAATTTGTCAAGCACAAAACCTACAACAACTAGGCTCACCTATGTGCACCAACAACTTATGCTAAGCAAGATAAACTACTAAGAGATAGCAAGATATATGACAAGAAACAATATGGCTATCACAAAGTAAAGTGCATAAGTAAAGGGCTCGGGTAAGAGATAACCGAGGCACACGGAGACGATGATGTATCCCGAAGTTCACACCCTTGCGGATGCTAATCTTCGTTTGGAGCAGTGTGGAGGCACAATGCTCCCCAAGAAGCCACTAGGGCCACCGTAATCTCCTCATGCCCTCGCACAATGCAAGATGTCGTGATTCCACTAAGGGACCCTTGAGGGCGGTCACCGAACCCGTACAAATGGCAACCCTTGGGGGCGGTCACCGAACCCGTACACTTTGGCAACCCTTGGGGGCGGTCACCGGTACCCGTCAAATTGCTCGGGGCGATCTCCACAACCTAATTGGAGACCCCGACGCTTGCCCGGAGCTTTACACCACAATGATTGAGATCCAAACACCACCAACCGTCTAGGGCGCCCAAGCACCCAAGAGGAACAAGCTCAAGGGTACCAAGTACCCAAGAGTAATAAGCTTCTCAACTTGTAACTTCCACGTATCACCATGGAGAACTCAAACCGATGCACCAAATGCAATGGCAAGGGCACACGGAGTGCCCAAGTCCTTCTCTCCCAAATCCCACCGAAGCAACTAATGTTAGGGAGGAAAATAAGAGGAAGAACAAGAAGGAGAACACCAGAACTCCAAGATCTAGATCCAAGGGGTTCCCCTCACAAAGAGGAGAAAGTGATTGGTGGAAATGTGGATCTAGATCTCCTCTCTATTTTCCCCCCAAAACTACCAAGAATCCATGGAGGGATTGAGAGATATCAAGCTCGAAGAAGGTTAACAATGGGGGAAGAACACGAGCTCAAGAGATCGGGACCATTGGGGAAGAAGACCCCATTTTATACGTGAGGAAAAAATCCAACCGTTATCCTCATAGCCCGCACAGAGCGGTACTACCGCTCCAAGGAGCGGTACTACCGCTAGGGAGGAAGAAGCCCTTTGAAAAACAACAGCGAGGAGGCAAAAGGCCAGTAGAAACGCCGGAGCGGTACTACTGCTCGTCCTCACGGTACTACCGCTAGGGATCGCGGTACTACCGCAAAGGGTAGCGATACTACTGCTTGCGAGCGATACTACAAAAATACATCCGTGCCTACCACCGCTGGCCCTTGACGAGTTTTTGGTCCAGAGCGGTACTACCGCTGTAGTAGCCGCGGTAGTACCGCTCTGGAGCAGTAGTAAAAATTACATCCGCTCCTGTCCGCGGTAGTACCGCTACAACCTTTTCAGAACACTAAAACTGCCACAACTTTTGCAAACTGACTCCGAATTCGATGAAACCAAGTTTGTTGGAAAGCTAGCAACAAGGGCTAACACAATCTTGAAAGAAATATCAATAAGAAGAAAATTAGAAAAGACCCAAGAGAAAATGGTGAGAACCCTTCCTCGAATAAGATCGGTAAAACCTCCAACACCGAAAACGCAATAGAAGAGGCATATGAAATCCATTTTTGAAGTACTAGAGCTTGTCATGAAGATAACCACAAGCTCTAAAACCTGAAAACAAAATACAAATAAGAATCAAGAAATATGATGCAAGGATGCAAAGGTTTGATCTCTCGACGAACGATACGATCAAGCTACTCACTTGAGAGCCCCCCTTGATAGTACGACCATCGATCCTATAACCCGGTCTCCAAACTATCACCATAAGATCGGTAAAATATAAAACCTATCAAGGGAAAACCTTTGCCTTGCATGAAGTCCACTTGAGCTAGATGATGACGATCTTGACTCCCTCAAGTTGGACCACCTTTCTTGATTGCGTTCGCTCGATGAAGACTAGTTGATTGCTCCCCCATACTCCACTATGGGTGAGCCACTCTTTGGAACAACTTCACAAGTCCATTGATACCATAATGGACGGCAAGCTTCAAGCACTTGATCTCTTCGTGATGCTCCACTTGAAATTGCACACGGCAATCTTGATGACGATCACCACTTGATGTCATCCTCTCCATGGGTTGAGTGATACCTTCCTCTTGATGCATGCCCATGAACACGTACCTAACCCCACATAGAACTCTCACATAGACCATGCGTTAGTACGCAAAGCACAATGGACAATGCTTACCATACCATGGGATCACTTGATCCCTCTTGGTACATCTTCTACGCTATCTGAGTTGATCAACTTGATTCACTCTTGACTTAGTCTTGATCAACCTTGAATCTTTCCAACGCTCTTCATTTGGATGATGTCTTGAAGTTAAACATGAATGATCACACAATCTTCTTCTTCAAGACATGCTTGCAATAAGCTCAACACTCACATGACCAATCTTTGGATAATTCCTTAATAGCACATTGGTCAACTCATAAACTCCTTGAAACCAACACATGGACTTCAAGAAAAGCCTATGGACAAATCCTTCAAATATAACTCAAGACAACCATTAGTCCATAGAGATTGTCATCAATTACCAAAATCAAACATGGGGGCACCACATGTTCTTTCAATCCCCCCATTTTGGTAACTGATGACAATCACTTTCAAGAGAGTTTATATAAGGAATTATGCATGACCATGCAATGCAACAACCAATAATGCATGTGTAAGAGATGCAAATGCTCTTAGGAACAAACCAAAGCCAGCAGAGACAACTCTCTAAACTTCTCCACAAAACTCTCTGAAACTTCTCCCCCATTGGCATCGATTGCCAAAATGGGCGAAAAGCCTAGAAGGCCAATATAAATTGTGTTCCTCCATAAATTGTGTATTTCTCAACAAGAGAGTGGAATGCCATACACATATCCAAAGGTAAATACTTGGAAGAAGACAAACTATATTGAGGAACAAAGATTTCTAAAGAAAGATATGCCACAAGGACATAACAAAGAGAGACACAAGAAATCAAGCAGTCAAAATATACCAATTGAAGCAAGCAATCAAAGGATATCAATTGAACCAACTAGACCAAGGATCCTATGAGCCACAAGAATAAATGAAAATATGATATGAGTAGAGGAGTGTTCTAAAGAAACTAGATAAGCTCCCTATGATTTGTGCACAAATAAGAATATTTGTATTGGATACAATGTGCACAAAATAGGATCATAGCTCCCCCAAAATCAATAGAAACTCACAACTAGTGCAAGTGGGCAAATAGGAGACAAAGCCTAGAACTTGCAACAAGCACATGGTTGAGCAACATGTAACAGAGGCAACTAAGAATAGGCTCAACCAAAACCGATGTGTGTGAGTCAAGGCAATGCACTTGAGAAGACTAATGTACGTATGAGCATTAAGCATCAATATAGTCTTGAAAGAATGAGATACATGGTGCAAGGCATGTCATTCCCACACACAACTAGCAAACGGGTTCACAAGCTCACTAATAAGCATATAAAGAACCTATGCTTGTGGCAACCCATGGTGAAGATAGAAAATGAAAGCCTCATCAAGACAAGCATGAGGAAAAAGATCTTCACCACAAAAGAGTGCATCAAGATGCAACAAGATAAGACCCGCACTCAAGACAAAAGTTTTCACGGAGCCACCAAAGAAATAACATAAGAAAGACAAGGTGTACGTGAAAGAAAGGATATCATCTGGAGATGTAACTTCTCTCAGATGTATAAGGTTCTAGGTAGACAAAATCATGATGATATATGTCTACAAATAAGGATGTACACCCGACATAGTTACAACATGAAGGAATAAGATATCCAAAAGGAGTCATACATATACCAATAAGATATTTGCTTGGAAACATAACACATGGCTAGATATGGTCTTATTGTATATAAATGAATTCCTACCACACAACCATCAAAGACATCACAACTAACAACATGAGATCGTTGTTGGGATGCTTTAAGAAAGGAAACAAGTATCACAAGAAAGAATGAATTACATGCCATGATACAACCTACACAAGGTTGATGCAAGAAATGTGTGCATGAAGTAGATGATGATACTTGTTACTGAGATATCATTGGAAGGATGTAGTAGATACCAATTGAAGGTAGATGGTAGTTCATTGATCATCCTAGCTTGACTTCAATAAGCACATGGTGGAAACACCTTCCTTGTGAGTGAGCCGAGCATCCAATGCACCTCCAAATGTTCCTAGAAGAACAAGACAAACTGAACGATACCCAAACTCATTGGGACCACATAGTTAGAAACACCAATACATAGGACAAACTCCACATAAATATGTGCATATAGATATGAAAATAAATATCATGCACATCTCATCCAATTTGAGTCTTGGTGGAGTTTCCCCTATATATTGGGTCAAAGAAAGAAAGCATGCCAAATAAAATACATGAAGTAAACATGCATGCTCATAACTTTCAAGAACCGAGACCAAATGAAAACGAAATGCCAAGTGAAAAAGGATACCAAATAGACAAATCATCACTTGGGAGATATCATTAAAGATACATCAAGGAATGAGATATCCATTGATACACACTAAATTAAAGATGTCAAACTCCCAAAGAGAGGATGGTTCCAAACAAACCAAGCTCTCAACAAAGTTTCATGATGGCACAAGGTACCAAAAGAAAACGGCTTGCCTTCCACCAACACACACTTGATAAGGATCACAAGATGAGCATTTTATAGAAAATAGGATAGCTCCCCCATGAGCTGTGCATTATAGAGAATTTGCATTTGAGTACACAATGCACAAGGTGAGATCACCACTTTCACTATATCTAGAAAACACTAGACAAGAACAAGAAATTAACAAGATCCACAAGTGGTATGGAAGACAACGAGAGTGACACAATCCTTGGAAAGAGAAAAGGAAGATAAAAACAAAAGCCAATGTAAAGATGATCAATAAATTCTACCACACATAAGTGACTACCAATTGTCAAAAGACAAGAAGTATTTGGAAATAATTCCCGGTGGTAGATAACAAGGATATTCAACATCATCTTCACAACAAACACAAGCAATTTGCCACTTGTAGAACTAACATGTCACCTAGGAACAATATAATTAATAATATCAACTCTAAGTGACAATATCTCAAATGTACACATTTTCTAGGCTTGTAATATGCACATAGCATATTACTCCCCCATAATGTGATACCAAAGAAAACTTAACAAGAGGCAATAAGAGGTTCCAACAAGAGATAGTCAATGGACTTTTAGAATTTGAATTTATCATGAGAGATATACCACCTAGCAACTAGATAATCTTGTAATATCAATACTAGATGGTATTCCTCATGTACATACATTTATAGGATTGTGAGGTGCACAAAGCACATCACTCCCCCAAAATGGGATGTTCCATTAATCTCTCACACGAGCCAACTAGGATACAAACAAGAAGAAAAAAGGCTCAACGCACAACACGCACGTACATGATGTGCAAACCAACACACACATACTTGATTTCTCAAGATAAGCAAGTTGGGAGCACAACATATACAAACACATGCAAGGAACAAAACCAAAACATTCATGGGGGCAAGTAACTTTTAATGTAACCAATTAAAGTACAAGTTACCGCAAGGAGGCACATTGAATATAAGATAGAAACTTGATAATCCAATTGACTTGGCTTGAGACAAAAGGAATGATGAAGTCCCCTTAATTCTTCATAATGTAGCCAAGTCTCTAATGCCCTCCAACAACACCTATTGATCAAATTTGAGCTTGGTGGTCCCCAACTAAGTTGGGTCCTAAGAGGTTAGTCACAATAGGCTTGGCTACCCAAATGGTTTTTTTCTTGACACCACTCTGAGTACCAACAAACTTGGCAAACACATTGCCAACCTTATCATTCCCAAGAGAATAGATATCATCAATAATAATTGGGTTGGATAAGTTACCACTAGTGCATGAAGAAGCGGCGTGACCTTTCTCACGACATAAGTAGCAACGTCTACTCTTCACTTTCTTCTCACTTGATTTCTGAACAAGAGAAGCATTAACTTGAGTCTTCTTGGGAAGTGGCCTTTCTTCAACTTGAGGTTGAGAATGAGACTGAACTTGTGGCCTCTTCCCTTGTTGCTTGACACTAATGGACGCCTTCTTCAATGGGCAAGATCTAACATGATGCCCTTCAATTTTGCACTTGAAGCAAATAATCTTGGCCGAATTCTTGACTTGTTCTTGGCCCTTCTTCTTGATTCTCTTGGACTTCTTCTTCTTATTGGAGTTGAATACAAGTCCACCTTTGTCATTGGGGGATTTTTGCACACTCAAGATATTGTTGAGTGTGGATTTCCCTTCATGACTCTTTTTCAAGTCTTTCTTCAAAGAAGTGACTTGGGCCTTGAGCTCTTTGATTTCCTCTACATGGTTAGTCTCAACACAAGACACTACAAAAAAAAGACACATCCGTGACATTTTGGGCCGAACAAATTTTTTTCTGTCATACATATGAAACTTCTATGACGATAATTGTGACAAAACCCGGTATCATCATAGATGTGGTGGGCTCCTACTTCTATGACAAAAAATATGACAGAAAATGGGCTTTTCATCCTGGGCGGGCCAGAGACGCAGCTGCATGACATTCTTTGGGCCCTCCATGACGGAAAAAACCGTGGTAGAAGCGAGGGCAAGGAAAATTTTGGGGAATTCCCGGTTACGGTGGGTGGTCGGGGGCCGAGCGATGCGCGTTTCTCTCCTACACATACGTGCGTGTGTGTGAGGCGTTGGCTCTAACTGAACCCGAGCGAGGTGTTGGGCTCTAACTAAACCCGAGCAATTGCACTGCAGGCTACGCGTTACTGAACCCGAGCGATTGATCGATGGCTGTTAACTGAACCCGATCGAGCGATTCCTTCGCTAATGCTGCTAACTGAAGCCGATCGATGCTGCATCTCTGGATGAACAGTGAGCATTGCGGGGGGAGGGGGTTTGGATGAACAGTGAGCAGTGTGGGTGGATGAACAGGACCCCGTGGCGTTGCCTCGATCGAGCCAGTTGGGGCTGGATGAGCATGACCCCGTGGAGGGATGGATGAACAGGATGACCCCGTGGAGGGCTGGATGAACAGTAGACGATGGAGGGGTGCCCGTGGAGGGGTGGTTGAATAGTAGCCGGTGGAGTAGCGCGCGGTGGAGGCTGAATGAACAAGAGCCTGTGGAGGCTGGAGGAGGTCGATGGTAGCCCATGGAGGCTGGAGGAGGTCGACGGTGGAGATGAACAGTATCCCATGGAGTCCCGTTTTGCAGTACGCCACACCCCTCCCGATGAACAGGACCCTCGTTTCGTCTGTAGCGCTCCAACACAAGTCTGTTTCGTCCGTTTTGCGGTACGCCACACCCCTCCGGATCAAAAGGACCCCTGTTTCGACCATAGGAGGTTCGTTTCCTCCGTTTTGCGGTACGCCAGACCCCTCCCGATGAACAAGATCCCGTTTCGAACGTGGTCGGTTGAACACAAGGCCGTTTCCTCCGTTCTACGGTACGCCAGGCATCGTTTCCATCGCCTGTTCTGTCCAAGCCGGTTGGCTCCCACGTGTTCTGTTGCCTCCCGATGAACACGATGGATTCTGTTGCCTCCCCATGAACATGATGCATTCCGTTGCCTCCCCATGAACACGACGACGACGGGGTTTCTTCGTTCCGACCCAGCCATGTACACGAGCCCTGGCCGTACGTATGCGCGAGTAGGCGTTCGAGACCCCGCCCGTATGTACAAATACGTGGCCGTATTTTCTTTCTTGCACAATGGCCGATGTACGTACGTGTACATGCTACGTGCGCACCTCTACTACGACATGTGCGCGCCTCTACATGGGCCAGTATATATGTATGTACACGTTCGCGACCAGAATGACAACACTACGTACGCTTCGACCAGGTGGGTCCCGACTGTCAGGCACTTCCTTGCGTGTGAAGATGTAGCTAGTGGGTCCCAGCAGTCAGGGGGGCGAATTGTTTTTTTTTGCCCGGACGCACTTCCTTGCATGCGAAGATGTAGCTGGTGGGTCCCAGCAGTCAGGGGGAAACTTTTTTTCGTGAAATACGGTGGCCCGTCCGGTGGGTCCCCGCTTTTAGGTGGAGGAATAATTATTTTGTGCACAATAAGGAGACACTTCCTTGTTGCGGTCGTGGACCCAGCTGTCAGCCTCTCCATGTACAGTCCATGTCCGATGGAAGTCGTTCCTTGACCATGTTGACCACGCCGCGCCGAGAGCACCACGGCGGTGGACGACGGCGAGGCCTAGGAAGGGGACGACGCGGAGCCGGGGAAGACGCGACAGTGGATGCCCACGCGAAGAGGTGTACGAGGGTTCACTGGTTCGACTGTGGTGTGAGGCTGCCGTCGCCGCAGAATAACAGGGGGTGTGGGTGAGTAGAGGGATGGCCTGGCCAATGGTGGGAGTAGTAGGGGGCGGTGAGGCCTCCGCGACATCACAGCCGGCCACGGGAGGGAGGAGCATGCAGCACGACCAGCGCTGCTTTGGGCGGCTGGAGCACGAAGACCAGAGGTTGAAGAAGCACTACGGCTGTTGGATGGACATCATACGGTCACTGGAGCTAGAATCATTCATATTGACTAAGTTGACAAAGCCCTTTGTCCCCGTCAACTTAGTAGGCCCACAAGTCAGCCTCCCACCAAGGTGGGTCCCAGCTAGCCGGGGGAGTATTCATTTTTTTGTGGGTAATAAGGAGGCACTTCCGGTGGGTCCGAGCTGACAGTGGGGGGAACGTTTTTTTGCGAAATACGGTGGCCCATCCGGTGGGTCCAAGCAGTCAGGGGGAAACGTTTTTTTGCAAAATACTAGTGGCCTGTCCGGTGGGTCCCTGCTGTCAGGTGGAGGAATAATTATTTTGCGCGTAATAAGGAGGCACTTCCTTGCAGCTTCCGTGGACCCAGCTGTCAGCCTCTCCACGTACATTACTCTTTCGATGGAAGTCATTCCTTGACCACGTTGACCACGCCGCGCCGAGAGCACCAGGGCGGTGGACGACGGCGAGGCCTAGGAAGGAAGTGGACGACACGGAGCCGGGGAAGACGTGACAGTGGATGCCCACGCGTAGAGGAGTAGGAGGGTTCACTGGTTCGGCTATGGTGTGAGGCTACCGTCACCGCAGGGCCTGGCTAGCGATGGGAGTAGTAGGGGGCGGTGAGGCCTCAATGGCAGCACAGCCGGCCACTGGAGGCAGGAGCAGGCGGTCTCGCTGGCGCTGGTTTGGGCGGCTGGTGCAAGAAGAGCAGCACTTGAAGAAGCAGCAGGACCGTTCAATTCAAATCCAATGGTTAATGCTGCTACAATGGTTTGTTGACTAAGTTGACAAGCCCTGCATACGCATCAACTTAGTAGGCCCACATGTCAGCCTCCCAACCGGTGCACCCCAGATGTTAGTGGGAGGAATAATTTTTTTCACGTAATAAGGAGGCAGTTGATTGCGTGCGGCCAGGCTAGCAGAGGGAGTAGGGTGGGCCGGGGAAGCCTGCGCGGCATCACAGCGGGCCACAAGAGGAGGGAACAAGCAGTCCCGCCGATGCTAGTTTAGGCGGCTGGAGCAGGAAGATCAGAGATTGAAGAAGCACGTCGGTCGTTGGATGGACATCCAACAGTCACTGCTGCTAGATGGAAGTGCTAGTTATCGACTAGAGGGGGGGTGAATAGGCGATTTTTATCAAAGACTTCAAAACGTGGAAGTTTTGAACACAAACAATATAAATGACCTAATTGATATGCAGCGGAAGATAAACTACAACGAGCAAGCCATAGTCAAGTATGCAATAATGTGAACGTACAAAGACTAATAGCAGCAAGGTAGTAAGGATCAGGATGGAAGATAGTATGAAGCCAATCAACGATAGTAGTCAAGCGATGAAGTCAAACAGATAAGACAAATAAGCAATGACTTCATGAAGACAAACTCAAAGTAAAGGAGGGAAGGGATAGAACCAGTCACTTGTTGAAGACACATGATTTGTTGGACCAGTTCCAGTTGCTGTGACAACTGTACGTCTGGTTAGGGAGGCTGAGATTCAACTCAGAAGACTGCGTCTTCACCTTATTCCCCTTGAGCTAAGGACACACAGTCCTCGCCCAATCACTCTGGTAAGTCTTCAAGGTAGACTTCCGAACCTTCACAGACTTCATTCACCAGCGATCCACAATGACTCTTGGATGCTCAGAACGCGACGCCTAACCAGCTGGAGGATACACAGTCCTCAAGTGTAATAAGTCTTCAGGTCACACAGACAGAAAGACTTCAGTGATGCCTAACACTCTTTGGCTCTGGGTGTTTGGGCTTTGTCCTCGCAAGGATTTCTCTCTCAAAGGTTTCAAGATGGGTTGCTCTCAAAACGACAAAAGCCGTAAACTAACTCTGAGCAGCCACCAAGTTATGGTGTAGGGGGTGGGCTATTTATATCCACAAGGCAACCCGACCTGATATGTCCGAAATGACCCTGGGTCACTAAGGAACTGACACGTGTTCCAACGGTCAGATTTCAAACACACACGGCAACTTTACTTGGGCTACAGGCAAAGCTGACTCATCCAGCTCTGGATAAGATTTGCTCTCATTGTCTTCGCTCGAAGACATAGGATTTGGGTTGAGCATCACTTCAGTCACTCTAACTTTGTTCACTTGGACCCCACTTAACAGTACAGTGGTTCCTATGACTCAACAAGGAAGAAAAGGAAACAACGAAACAACACAGTCTTCGCGCTCCATAGTCTCCGCTCAATGTCTTCTCATGTCATAGTCTTCAATGTGAATATCTTCACATACCACCATTGTCTTCAATGTCTTCATACATTTTTAGGGGTCGTCTCCGGTAGGTAAACCGAATCAATGAGGGACACTACCTGCGTTATCCTGCAATTCTCACAAACGCATTAGTCCCTCAACCATCTTTGTCATCAATACTCCAAAACCAACTAGGGGTGGCACTAGATGCACTTACAATCTCCCCCTTTTTGGTGATTGATGACAAACTGGTTGAAGTTTTCAACGGGAAAGAAGTATGTGAAATTGTAAAGGATAGGGTATTGTCTTCATAAGTGGCAAGGGCTCCCCCTGAAGATGTGCATATAGATGATTTGCTTTTGGATTGCAAATGCACATGGCAGGTTGTACTTGTAGAGATCCTCTTCAACTTATGAAGATAATTCATCATGCATGAAACGATATAACTTAAGGAATGACATGCATAATGGAAAATGGACGTCTGCAAAATGATCTAAGTGCAGAATGATCTAAGTGCGGAAGTTATCATCGCACACGAAAGAGCAAATAAGTAGCAGACGACCATCAAGTTTAAGTGTTACAACTCAAAGAACAAAATGTATCAAAAGCAAGAGTTGTAAACACTAGGCAAAATATAAAGCAAGCGCCCATATGAACCCGCTTGAAGACTATCAAACTCATACGCTTCTCCCCCTTTTGTCAGTAATGACCAAAAAGGTTTGAAGACATAGAGCATCTACTCATCCTCATGAGGAGTAGTTGAAGCAGCAGGGTTGTCGTTGTCGTTTGGCGGTGCAGACGAACTTGGTGCAGTGTCGATGCGTGCAGAAGTAGGGGGTGGTGAAGTAGCATCGTCTTCATCATCGATCACATTTGCATTCACGGTTGCCGCGGAGGAAGAATAGTCAGAGTCTTCAAGAGATGGAGTTCTTCGTAGGACAACATTCCGTGGAGGAGTGGAGTCAAACTTGAATCTCTCAGTGAAGCCATCGTCTTGAACTCCTTCCATAGGCTGAGTGAAGCTTTGATGTTCAGCATTTTGAAGACACAGAGGCTTCTTAGCAGGCTCAGGGTATATGGCTTCAACTGACATATCAACCTCTGGTAGGAAGATCACATGATTGCGAGCAGAGGGCTGATAGTTGATAGCAGAGTGTTGCTTTATGAGGCGCCTGACCCATGGAGCATAGAATTTCAGGCCAAAAAGGTCAGATCCAGATGCAGCCAGTTGCCTGATGAAGAAATCTTGTGCATTGAAGCTGATGCCATTGAGGATGTAAAAGACCAATGTCTTCATGGCTCCTTCAAGTTTAGCAGCTGATGAATGTCCTTTGATAGGCCATAGAGTCCGCCTGATGATGTGATATATGGTGCGCGGCAGATACTCAAGGTCATCAACAAAGAACTCCTTTGGGTATTCAGCGCCATGAGGCAATGGCTTCATCATGCTCAACATCTGGCTCATATTGGGTTCAGGCTTATGGAAGATGCTCTCCAGTGCATTGCGGTGGTTTTGACAGCCAGGTTCATAAAGCTCTCCGGGAGTGGATAGGCCTGTAAGCTCAAGGATGTCAAGAGCTTTGGCTTCATGATGAACATTTCTTGTCATCCACTCAAGAACCCATGTCTTTGTATCTCTGTTATATCTGCGAATGTGGAGCGTAGCATAGAATTGAAGCAAAAGTTCTTCATTCCAATGTTCTTTGTCTGTCACAAAACTGAGCAGACCAGCATCACGAAAGCAGTCTAGTGCTTCTTCTAAGCATGGCAGTCCTGCAATGGCTTCAGTGTCGAGGCACATATGAGGGAAAATGCGCCCTTGATCATACAGAACGCAGGAGTAATAGCTTCGCTGCTGATGACTCCAGAAACGATCTGATGATATTCTTGGCTTTGTGTAGGGGTTCTTTGAGCTGTCAAAGAATGTGTTGTGGCTTTTGAAGCCATTTGCATTGAAGGACCCGACAGATGTGGCAGTACCTGGAAACCTTGGCAGTCTTGGCTTTGGCTTCTGGACCTGAGGCCTATGCTCAATGTGATAGTCAAACTGAGGACCAGAGACATTAGGCGGAGGGACCAGAACGGGCCATCTTACTGTGATTAGCTCGCCATGGTTGTATGCTTGCTCAATTGTATAGGGCCTTGGTGGCGGAACAGGAGTAGTGGCAGCAACAGTGGCTTCGGGCTGCACAACAGAAGCTTCAGGAGCATTTTCA
Organism: Triticum aestivum; assembly: GCF_018294505.1. Classification (NCBI taxonomy): domain Eukaryota; kingdom Viridiplantae; phylum Streptophyta; class Magnoliopsida; order Poales; family Poaceae; genus Triticum; species Triticum aestivum. The sequence continues at coordinate 593,869,027 of NC_057801.1, read as the reverse complement.
GCATTGACTTCTAGTACGGTGCTGGGAACAGGCTCCACAGTAGCTTCAGACATGACTATGTCATAGGCTTCATTGGTGTTGGTGGTGGCAGCCTGAAGGTTTTCAACCTCCACTTGATGAGCTGGAGGGTCAGGCACAGACACGTTCACTTCATGATCAGCTTCTTCAGGAATAGGTGGAGTAGGGACACGATCGTCTTGATGTTCGTCATCGGCTGATGCAGCCGGATTGTGTTCAGCAGCTGGTGCTTTAGACATGGAGACATTCACAGCAGGAGTGGCTTCTGAAAACACTTGACGTGCAACAGGTTGATGGTGCACTTCTCCTTCTGGAATGCTCGGAAGAGGGACTTGAGGCCTTGGTCCTTTGCGAAGCCTTTGTAGGACATGCAACGCCTTGGGAGATGGAGTAGGCAGGTCCTCATCCTCTTCAACTTGCACAGATGGTGTGGCTTGTTGTTGTTGGGGAGTACTGGGGGAGTCTTGTTGTTGCGGGCGATCAACCCATGATGCATCCTGAGCAATTGGCGTCAGAGGACGACCAATGCTGATGATTTCGCTGTTCGTGAGAACAGGCGATGATACCACATTGTATTCAATTTGAGGAAGAACTTCATCATCTTCAACATTGTCATGGTGACCAATGTCTTCAGCAGTGATGGGATCAACTACTGGAATCTCTTCAGCTTCAGGAGCCTCTGTGGAAGCAGGCTCATGAACAGTCATTCGTAGTTCTTGATTTGTAGATGCAGGACGAACCACTGAGATGGGTTCAACAAAAAGGGGCTCTGTGGTAGCAGCCCGACTTTTCTTGGTCTTGCGCTTCTTCTTGGAGGGAGCAACATCAGATGCTTCTGAGGTTTTCCTTTTTCTGGCTTCAGCCTCTGCAACCCTCGTCTTCTTCTGTTCTGAAGCGTTTGACGTGACTTTTGGCTTCGAGCCAGTCATGCTGCTTGGGAAGATAATGCGAGGTTCATCTTGCCTTGAAGGTGCGGGTTGGACAGTTGGTAGCTTCTTCTTCTTTGCAGCCATCCTGGGGTCGATGCCAGGACGACCAAGAGCCTTGCGCTTCTCAGCCTCATTGTAGGCAAGCACACACTTGTCAGCCAGATTCTTCATGCGCTCTCTAGAGCCTCGAGCTTCTTCACGCTTCTTGTGAAAGGCTTCTTTGAGCTCGTGCAGCATGATCTTGAAATTTTTAACATCTTGCACGTTGAGCGTGGCCACATGCTTCTTGAACTGAGCCTTTTCATAGTCAATCTTGTGCTTCAGTTCGACGATGCGCTGAGCAATAGCTAGCTCAGAAGCGATAGCGCCATTGAAGGAGACGCTGAGGCCAATGGGAAGTTGCAAGTCATCAAAGCTGAGATTTGGTGTGTCAAACCACTCATCAATGAAGTTATTGAAGATCTCTGCTTCTTCCTTGCTCTTGATCAGCTGTTCAAGAGCATCATCTGCAAGATCGTCATCACTGGACAGATCAATGTGCTCTTCACGCAGAATAGCAGCAGGAGTCAATGTCTGATCAGTACTCTTGATGATTTTCTTTTTCTTCTCCGTCTTCTTGGAGATGCGTGAAAGATCTTCAGACTGCACACTGTCTTCATGAGGTACAGTGGCCAGAGGCTTCACACGAGAAGCTTTTGGAGATGCAGCTGATGTTGAAGCCTTAATTTTCTCTGGCTTCTGTGACCTTGGAGGAGGAGCTGGGGCTTCATCAGAATCAGCATTATTATTAGAATGATCTACTTTGGCACCTTGTACCAAGATGTAAGAGATGAGGCCATCAAGGTTTGAAAAGGGGCCGATTCTATTTTCTTCCACTTCACGTGTGCCATCAGCACGGGGAGCAGAGGGACCAAGATTGAAGTCTAATCCCCATGACTTCTTGTTCTCCTTTGCCGATGCCTTGGCATACTGGAAGTTGCGCTTGAAGAGATTATCGTCACGACACCAGAGCAATGATGTTGGGTCGGCATTTGCAGGCTGAGGTCCTCGGACCATACAAGGATAGAATTCTTGTGCAATGGCTTCAACTTTGTTCTTGGGGGGAAGGCCTTGATAGAGAATATCACCCCAAGGACTCTTGATAGCATTCTTCTCAGCGTACTTGAGGGAGTTCTGGACTAGGGGGTGTCCGGATAGCCGAACTATCATCATCGGCCGGACTCCAAGACTATGAAGATACAAGATTGAAGACTTCATCCCGTGTCCGGATGGGACTTTCCTTGGCGTGGAAGGCAAGCTTGGCGATACGGATATGTAGATCTCCTACCATTGTAACCAACTTTGTGTAACCCTAGCCCTCTCCGGTGTCTATATAAACCGGATGGCTTTAGTCCGTAGGACGAACAACAATCATACCATAGGCTAGCTTCTAGGGTTTAGCCTCCTTGATCTCGTGGTAGATCTACTCTTGTAATACCCACATCATCAATATCAATCAAGCAGGACGTAGGGTTTTACCTCCATCAAGAGGGCCCGAACCTGGGTAAAACATTGTGTCCCTTGTCTCCTGTTACCATCTGCCTAGACACACAGTTCGGGACCCCCTACCCGAGATCCGCCGGTTTTGACACCGACATTGGTGCTTTCATTGAGAGTTCCTCTGTGCCGTCACCGATAGGCTCGATGGCTTCTTCGATCATCATCAACGACACAGTCCAGGGTGAGACCTTCCTCCCCGGACAAATCTTCGTATTCGGCGGCTTCGCACTGCGGGCCAATTCGCTTGGCCAACTGGAGCAGATCGAAAGCTACGCCCCTGGCCGTCAGGTCAGATTTGGAAGTTTAAACTTCACGGCTGACATCCGCGGGGACTTGATCCTGGATTCGAGCCACAGCCGAGCGTGTCGCACTGTCACGGCGAGCATGATTTAGCTCTACAGCCGGACAGTACCCTGGAGGCCGCACTCGAACCCGCTACGATCTTCAATTCGGAGCCGGCTGCGCAGGTCGAGGACGGATGGCTAGACACCGCCTCGGGGGCTGCAACCTCTACGGCGATAGAGCCGAACACTGACCTTGTCCCTCATGAAGCTCGTGACTCCGAGGTGCCGGACTCCTTGCCGGACTCCGAACCTCCCGCGCCCCCTCCGATCGGATCTGATTGGGCGCCGATCATGGAGTTCGCCGCAGTGGACATCTTTCAACACTCACCTTTCGGCGACATCTTGAGTTCGCTGAAGTATCTCTCGTTATCAGGAGAGCCCTGGCCGGACTGTGGTCAGGACGGTTGGGATGCGGACAACGAAGAAATTCAAAGCCCACCCACCACCCACTTGGTAGCCACTGTCGACAATCTAACCGACATGCTAGACTATGACTCCGAAGACATCGACGGTATGGACGACGATGCCGGAGATGACCAAGAACCAGCGCCCACTGGGCACTGGAAAGCCACCTCATCATATGACATATACATGGTGGATATCCCAAAGGATGGGAATGGCGAAGGAACAACGGAGGATGACCCCTCCAAGAAACAGCCCAAGCGCCGGCGTCAGCGGCGCCGCTCTAAATCCCGCCACAGCAAGAATGAAGATTCCGACACCGGAGATAATAATACACCGGACAGTGCCGAAGACAACCCACTCCAGCAAGATCCAACGCAGGAGGACGGAGACGCCAGCCCTCACGAGAGAACAACAGAAGAAGAGGTAGAGGATTATATGCCTCCCTCCGGAGACAAGGCAAGCCTCGACGACGATGAATTCGTCGTGCCTGAGGATCCCGTCGAACAAGTGTGTTTTAAACGCAGGCTTATGGCCACGGCGAACAGCCTCAAGAAAAAGCAGCAACAACTTAGAGCTGATCAAGATCTGCTAGCCGACAGATGGACTGAAGTCCTCGCGGCCGATGAGCATGAGCTCGAACGCCCCTCCAAAAGCTACCCTAAACGCAAGCTGCTCCCCCGGTTAGAGGAGGAGGCGTATGAACCCGCATCACCAGGAGACAATACGGCTGACCGACCACCCCGTGGTCGCGACAGAGTGGCCTCTAGGCCCTTCACTAGACCCATACCCCGGCATCGCTCGAAAAGCACAAGGCCACAGGGGAACGCTCCGGACTTGCCAGATATATTGGAGGATAGGGCAAGACAATCAAGATCGATCTATGGATCGCGTGGGCGCCCCATGATACATGACGACAACCGTCGCACCGGACATAGTAAGTCCGGCCGGGCCGAACAAAATAGACAAAGCCCTTTCGAGCTCCGTCGTGATATCGCCCAGTACAGAGGCGCCGCACACCCACTATGCTTTACAGACGAAGTAATGGGTCATCAAATCCCCGAAGGGTTTAAACCCGTGAATATTGAATCCTACGATGGCACAATAGACCCCGCGGTTTGGATCGAAGACTATCTCCTTCACATCCACATGGCCCGCGGTGACGATCTTCACGCCATCAAATATCTCCCCCTCAAGCTTAAAGGACCAGCCCGACATTGGCTTAACAGCTTGCCAGCAGAGTCAATTGGGAGTTGGGAAGACCTGGAAGCTGCATTCCTCGATAACTTCCAAGGCACGTATGTGCGACCACCAGACACTGATGACCTAAGCCACATAATTCAGCAGCCAGATGAATCAGCCAGGCAATTCTGGACACGATTCTTAACCAAGAAAAACCAAATCATCGACTGTCCGGATGCGGAGGCCCTCGCGGCCTTCAAGCATAACATCCGCGACGAGTGGCTTGCCCGGCACCTGGGACAGGAAAAGCCGAAATCCATGGCAGCCCTCACATCACTCATGACCCGCTTCTGCGCGGGTGAGGACAGCTGGCTAGCACGCAGCAACAACCTCAGAAAAATTCTGGCAGTCCGGATATCAAGGACCGTAATGGCAGGTCGCGTCGTAACAAAAACAAACGCCGCATTAACGGCGACAATAGTGAGGATACGGCAGTCAATGCCGGATTCAGAGGCTCTAAACCCGGTCAGCGGAAAAAGCCATTCAAAAGAACTACTCCGGGTCCGTCCAATTTGGACCGAATACTCGACCGCTTGTGCCAGATACACGGCACCCCCGAAAAGCCAGCTAACCACACCAACAGGGACTGTTGGGTATTCAAGCAGGCAGGCAAGTTAATTGCCGAAAACAATGACAAGGGGCTGCATAGCGATGACGAGGAAGAGACCCGACCGCCGAACAATAGAGGACAGAAGGGTTTCCCCCCACAGGTGCGGACGGTGAACATGATATACGCAACGCACATACCCAAAAGGGAGCGGAAGCGTGCACTCAGGGATGTATACGCGATGGAGCCAGTTGCCCCGAAGTTCAATCCATGGTCCTCCTGCCCGATCACTTTTGACCGAAGGGACCACCCCACCAGCATCCGCCACGGCGGATTCGCCGCATTGGTCTTAGACCCAATCGTCGATGGATTTCACCTCACCAGAGTCCTGATGGACGGCGGCAGCAGCCTGAACCTGCTTTATCAGGATACAGTGCACAAAATGGGCATAGACCCCTCAAGGATTAAACCTACCAAGACGACCTTTAAAGGCGTCATACCAGGTGTAGAAGCCAATTGTACAGGCTCAGTTACACTGGAAGTGGTCTTCGGATCCCCGGATAACTTCCGAAGCGAGGAGTTAATCTTCGACATAGTTCCGTTCCACAGCGGCTATCATGCCCTGCTCGGACGTACCGCGTTTGCAAAGTTCAACGCGGTGCCGCACTACGCATACCTCAAGCTCAAGATGCCAGGCCCTCGAGGAGTCATCACGGTCAACGGAAACACTGAACGTTCTCTCCGCATGGAGGAACATACAGCGGCTCTCGCAGCAGAAGTACAATGCAGCCTCTTAAGGCAATTCTTGAGTCCGGCCGCTAAGCGGCCGAACACAGCTAAGCGCGCCCGGAGTAACCTACAACAAGACCACCTGGCACGTTCCGAGCACGCGTAGCAGTGCGGCCCCAACCCCAGCCCCTGTAAAACGTCAAGATAGGTCCTTTGCGTACACCATTACGCTCTGAAGATACCATGGGCATGGGGAGAGGGGCGCGACCACGATAGGCCCAGACTGCGGCTCAACCACACCAGGGGATCTCAAGTGTGTCGTTCTTTTTTTCTTTTTCCTTTTTATTTTTACCCACAGGACTCCATTCGTCAGAGGCCCTGTCCGGCAGTAGATCTGCCGAACTCACGATGCAACAGCCAGGGAAGAAGAAAGTCTACAACGAATATCCAGGTGGTCTCCATTACGAGCATTAAATCTGTTTTATGCACGATTCCGTAGCCTACCCCTGGAGGGGGACATGTTTAACAGTCCCATCCCTTGCTTATCGCACCATTTGTATCGTTCTGCATTTACAGCAGTCTTTCTTGAATAAGTAATGCAGCACCTTTTTGCTTCCAATTGCATTTCTTTTTATACATATGTTCATTTATGACATGTCGCAACCGTACGTTTTGGTACGGCTAAATACACCAGGGGCTTATGTTTCCCGCATCATGGTGTGATAAGTCCGAACACTTTCACAAGTGCGGCACCCCAAACTTATAACATTATATGCATCGGCTCCGAATCATGTCTTGGGTCAATAGTTGGGTTTGCCCGGCTCCCATGTTTTGGTACCTTACGTTCCGTTGTATCGGCTAAGGTAGCACTGGGAGAACCACTGCGATTGCGCCCCAGTTGAGCTGGGTTAACGCCTCAGTGGAGAAAGCTAAAACTGACCGTCATGATGAGGCGAGAGCTGGTCGCTGTTCGAGAGGTTTTTGCGAGTCCCTTAAAGACTTATGCCGCTTAGAGCGAGGAGCCGACTTTGTCCGGCCCAGGCGTGGATAGCGCCCCAAATTCGGCCTTCCGAAGACTAGGGGCTTCGCCGAAATTTAAAATTATAGAATTCTATGGCTAAGTGAGAGTGTTCAAGCATTATAAGTCCGGTTGCCTTGTTCGTTGTGTTGAGCGCCTCCCTAGATGGACCCAAAAATGGGAACAAGAGTGCTCAAATTTATCCCGAACACCCCAGCACTCGTGGCATGGGGGCTGAAGCCGACGACTTGCCATCTCTCAGATTTGATAAACAGCCGCACAGAAGGTAATATTTTAAATTAACAAGCGTTGCTTAGCGCATATGAACTAAGTTTTCAGCGCACAGGATAACAAAATGCGAGTCTACTCAAATATTACATCTTTGGAGCACTCACCCGCAATAGTGCGGGCGCCCTTCAGCACACTCTTATAATACATCTCGGGCGTGCGATGCTCCTTGCCCTGCGGTGGCGGGTCCGTCACAAGCTTCTGGGCATCCATCTTGCCCCAGTGCACCTTTGCGCGGGCAAGGGCCCGACGGGCACCTTCAATACAGGCGGAGTGCTTGATGACTTCAACCCACGGGCACGCATCCACCAGCCGCCGCACCAGGCCGAAGTAGCTCCCAGGCATGGCCTCCTTAGGCCACAGCCGAACTATGAGGCCCTTCATGGCCTGTTCGGCCGCCTTGTGGAGCTCGACCAGCTGCTTCAGCTGGTCGCTAAGGGGCACCGGATGTCCGGCCTCAGCATACTGAGACCAGAAGACCTTCTCCGTCGAGCTCCCCTCCTCGGCCCGGTAGAATGCGGCAGCATCGGACACGCTGCGAGGAAGATCTGCGAACGCTCCTGGAGAGCTCCGAATTCGGGTAAGCAACAGGTAATTAACACTCACATGCTTACTTTGCATGAAAATGCCTTACCCGCTGCTATTTTCTTCAACGCCTCGATTTCCTGGAGGGCCTTGTAGGCTTCGGCCTTAGCGGCTTTGGCACTCTCAAGAGCCGTTGCAAGCTCAGACTCTCGAGTCTTCGAGTCACGCTCCAGGCTCTCATGTTTTTCACGAGATCCTGGAGCTCTTGCTGTACCTCCGCCACCCGCGCCTCCTGCTTCTCTCGCTCGGTGCGCTCCGCGGCCGCATTACGTTCGGCGCGGCCACCGCCTCCTTTCAGGGTCGCCACCTCGTTAGTGGCCCCTGCAATACCCACGTTATCCTTGTCATTCTTTTTGCAACCAAAATCCTTTTCTGTAAGGTACAAATTTAATAAGGTGTTACTCACCTTCCTTGTCCTCGAGCTGCTTCTTGGCACGGCCGAGCTTGTTCTCGGACCGCTCGAGGCTTTCCTTCAAAGTATTGACCTCCACAGTCAGTGCGGCAGAGGTCAGCAGCGCAGCCTGCAATCCCATATTGACATATTTTTTATGACTCCTGCGTATATCTTTTTAGATCCTCAGTCCGGCTTTTCTTTCCGAACACCAAACCGAGCATCAGGGGCTACTGTCTATGCGGTACTATTTTACATATATCAAAATTCTTACCTCAAAGCCTGTTAGAAGGCTGCTGCAGGCTTCGGTCAGCCCGCTCTTGGCGAGCTACACCTTCTGAATCACCGCACTCATAACAGTGCGGTGTTCCTCTTTGATGGAGGCGCCATTAAGAGCCTCCAGCAAGCTATCCGGCACCTCCAGTTGGACGGAGGCTGCAGGCGTCACGGTCTTGCCCTTCTTACGAAGGGGCCGCCCGCCGGACTTCGGAGCCACTATGGGATCCGGAGCCGAGTCCGGTGCAAAGTCCGGGAGGTTGTCCTGCGACACCTCCAAGGCCTCCTCCTCCTGGCGAGTCCCTTCCCGGGATCCCACCTTGGCATCGTCCGTGTCATGAGGGGTGGAGGCGGTCGGAAGAGAATCCATATCCGACGCACCCAAGGACCCGCTCGACGAAGCGGGAAGATCGTCCTTGGGCGGACTGCAGGGTTGTATGCGGCATTAGAAAGACATTGTGCGGCAAAAAAGAAAAACCATGAAGTTATTCGGTAGTTCGGATACTCACGATCTCGCCAGGGGCTTGGCCCTTGGAGACTAGTCCTCGTCGTTGTCACTGGCGTTGGCAGAGCAGTCCGGGGGAAGAGTTTTTCCCTTCTTGGACCCTTCGGCCTCCCTCGTTGGTGAGGCCTTCCTTTTCTTCTCTCCCCCCTCTGGGGAGAGGCTTTCTTCTTCTCCTCCTCACCTTGGTGAGAGGAGTCAGCCTCGGAGTCGTCATCCGATAGCACCTGAAAACGGGAACTCTTCCGAGTCCCCGTGGCCTTCTTCTTGGCCTTCTTCTCCGGCACCACGTGGGGTGCCGGAGCCAGCAGCCTCATTAGGCGGGCGTCCGCTGGGTCCTCTAGCAATGGGGCCAGACAGATAGTCCGCTCGGCCTTCGCCAGCCAGTCCTGTCAAAGGAAAGGGAGTTTAGATCCCGCATAGAGTCAAACTATGGAAAACAAGCGTCCCGTAAAGGATAAAATCGCTTACCTCGTCAGCCGGACGCTGCGAGCTGAATCCGTGATCTTCGGTAGCGGATGCGGGAGCCCCGGCGCCCTTGAACAGCACCTTCCAGACATCTTCGTACGTAGTGTCGGAGAGCCCGCTCGAAGTCTGGTGCTGCGTCGGATCGAACTCCCACATGTTGAAGCCCCGTCATTGGCACGGGAGGATCCGGCGGATGAGCATGACCTGGACTACGTTGACAAGCTTGAGCTTCTTGTCCACCAGCTTTTGGACGCATGCTTGGAGTCCGGTCAGCTCCTCTGAATCACCCCAAGTCCGTCCGCTCTCTTTCCAGGAGGTGAGCCGTGTGGGGATGCCAGATCTGAATTCGGGGGCTGCTGCCCATTCAGGGTCACGCGGCTCGGTGATGTAGAACCACCCCGATTGCCACCCCTTGATGGTTTCCACAAAAGTGCCCTCAAGCCAAGTAACGTTGGAGATCATGCCCACCATGGCGCCTCCGCACTCCGCTTGGCTGCCCTTCACAACCTTCGGCTTGACACTGAAGGTCTTGAGCCACAAGCCGAAGTGGGGCTGGATGCAGAGGAAGGCCTCACACACGACGATAAACGCCGAGATGTTGAGGATGAAATTCGGGGCCAGATCATGGAAATCCAGGCCGTAGTAGAACATGGGCCCCCGGACAAAGGGATGGAGTGGGAAGCCCAGTCCGCGGAGGAAATGGGGAAGAAATACTACCCTCTCATGGGGCCTGGGGTGGGGATAAGCTCTCCCTCGTCGGGGAGCCGGTGCGCGATGTCGCTGGACAAATATCCGGCGTGCGCAGCTTCTGGATCTGCCCCTCCGTGACGGAGGAGGCCATCCACTTGCCTCCCGCTCCGGACATAGTTGGAGAAGGTTGAGGTGAGAAGTGCGGACTTGGGCGCTGGAGCTCGAGTTCGCGGAGATGGATAAGCCAAGGAGGAAGAAGGCGCAGGTAAAAGGGTTGGATCTTTATCCCCTTATATGGGCGGACAAAAACATGTGTCCCCACCGGCCTGGTAAAACTCGCTTATCTCCCAAGCGCCGCAATCAATGGCGCGGTTGGGTTACCCACGTCCGTATTGATGGGAATCCCGGAATAAGGGGAACACGATCTCTGCTTCGACAAGACGTGCCAAGGAAACCGCTTCGCTAAACGCGCTGAGGTGGTACAATAAAAACAATTCGAGTAAAGGCTTGGTAGTGGTGTGACGTCACGCCACAAATACGTCAGCAGATTGAACTTGTGTAATATTATTCTCTCTACGGTGGTACGTGGAATTTATTTTGCAGAGCCGGACACTATCCTGGTGTTCACAATCTTCTATAAATTATTCGAGGAGGAACCCGCCTTGCAATGCCGAAGACAATATGCGCGCCGGACTCGTCGTCATTGAAGCCTGGTTCAGGGGCTACTGAGGGAGTCCTGGACTAGGGGGTGTCCGGATAGCCGAACTATCATCATCGGCCGGACTCCAAGACTATGAAGATACAAGATTGAAGACTTCGTCCCGTGTCCGGATGGGACTTTCCTTGGCGTGGAAGGCAAGCTTGGCGATACGGATATGTAGATCTCCTACCATTGTAACCGACTCTGTGTAACCCTAGCCCTCTCCGGTGTCTATATAAACCAGATGGCTTTAGTCCGCAGGACGAACAACAATCATACCATAGGCTAGCTTCTAGGGTTTAGCCTCCTTGATCTCGTGGTAGATCCACTCTTGTAACACACATCATCAATATTAATCAAGCAGGACATAGGGTTTTACCTCCATCAAGAGGGCCCGAACCTGGGTAAAACATCGTGTCCCTTGTCTCCTGTTACCATCCGCCTAGACGCACAGTTCAGGACCCCCTACCCGAGATCCGCTGGTTTTGACACTGACAGTACTCCTGGGTCAAGAACTTGTACTTGAACCATTGTTCAGCCCAATAGCGTCGAATCCATTGGATTCGTGTAGGATTTGTTTTGTAGATTTCTGCGAGGTCATCAGGCAAATCTCTTGATGTTCCTCCTCGATGCTGTCTGCCACCCTTCCTTACTGATTTCTCTGCAGCCATGAACTTCAAACTGAATGGTTTCAATATGTTCAAAGGCTTCAAAGGCTTTCGCTTGCTGGTCAGACAGGAACTAGCTTCAGGAGAGTTTATGTGTTGCTGTAAGAATTCTGCAAACGAATGCAGACTATGAGAACCAAGGGATTCTCCCACGGACATGTACCTGTGCAAGCATTAGAGATGCGAGGGAATGGGAAGAGGTCATATGCATTCTCAGAAGATTTTGAAGATAAATCAGTTTGAAGACATTGACCTCATGTTGCGAAGACATTCACTTATATGTTCAGAGTTGGTTCCAGATTTGTACGAATCCGTGAATAAGTACAAGTGAGGAATCTAACTAGATATGAAGCTTAAGTGAATATACTAGGCAGTATGAGATGCAGACAGAATAGATCTAACTTTGTGTAGACAAAAACCACTTTTGGTAAATAGGATGAATCATTGCGGATCAAAAAGATGGTAAAAATAGAGTTATATTTACCACATGAAGATTTGCTAGATGAGATGAATTGGAGACCGAGCAGTTCAATCCACCGTGCCCTAACTTGGCGATGGAGGACACCTACGGCGGCGGCGGAGAGGACGATGCCCGCGGCCGGCGTGAGGACGGCGTCGCAGAAGTCGTGGCAGCTAAGCGCTTCGTCGCTGGCGTCGTCGAGAGCTAGCGGTGGTGCTAGGGTTTTGACGAGGTGGAGAGGTGGAAGAAGGTTTTCTTGACCGCAGGGGACACGTATTTCTAAGTAGGTGTGTGGTATAGCGCAATTACGCAGGTGCCCCTGCCCGTTCACATCCGTGGAACACGTGGCAAGCATGCAACATACTCAGAGTTGTCCCACATTCCCCCGCCCGCCAAGTTTGTCGGATGGTTGTTCCGGCTTCTCCGGATTTCAACAATAAAGATGAATCATTTAAAAGGACTTGATGTTTGTCTCTGTGTCTTTTGCTGACAAGGATGCAGAGAAGACATTTGACAGTTTCAATAGAATGCATATGATTTGGACAGATAGAGTTTGAGATAGAAAGCATAGAAAGATTAGGGTCCGATCACATTCACTTACTTCAAAAGATTCACAAATGAAGACATAGCTATAAGTGAATGCTGTAGAGGACAGAATACTAGTATATATATATATGAGAAAGCAATCAACTCAACATAGTGAAGTAAATCATGAAGATAAGTTGAAAGTTGAAGACAAATCAATATGCAAAGATATTCAACAATAACGCCATGAGTGAAACACTTCAAACCAAGAAATTTGGTGGTGGCGTTACCCACCGTATAGGAAGTATTAGACCCAGACACGGCGCACAATTATCGTGGCGCTCCAAAGTCAAATTCCATGTTAATGTATTCACACTCAGAATGTAAGTCTTCATTGATTGAAGATATACTTTACTTCGTGTGTTGCACATCTAAGTCATCAACATGCATAAGTGTTAGGATGTGTGCCTGATCACAGGACATTTGAGGATTCCAAGATATTTAGCTCACACCGTAACTTGCAAAACCTTTTCTCATCCAAGGGCTTTGTGAAGATATCTGCCAGTTGCTCTTCAGTGTTGACGTGAATGATGTCAATATCTTTCTTCATGACATGATCTCTGAGAAAATGATGACGAATTTCAATGTGCTTTGTCTTCGAGTGCTGAACTGGATTGTTGGCAATCTTGATGGCGCTTTCGTTGTCGCAGAAGAGAGGGACTTGCTTCAGATTGATGCCATAGTCCTTGAGAGTTTGCTTCATCCACAGAAGCTGAGCACAACAAGATCCAGCAGCAATGTATTCAGATTCAGCAGTTGAGAGTGATACACAGTTTTGCTTCTTTGAAGACCAACAGACAAGTGATCGTCCCAGAAAGTGACATGTCCTGATGTAGACTTGCGATCCACCTTGTCACCAGCATAATCAGCATCCGAGAATCCAACCGGATCAAATCTTGAGCCCTTTGGATACCATAATCCGAGTGTTGGGGTGTAAGCCAAATATCTAAGAATTCGCTTCACAGCTAAGTGATGCGATTCCTTTGGTGCCGCTTGGAATCGAGCACACATGCAAACACTAAGCATAATATCTGGCCTAGATGCACATAGGTAAAGTAAAGAACCAATCATGGAGTGGTATACCTTTTGATCGAACTCTTTACCATTGTCGTCGGGACCAAGATGATGTTTGGCTGGCATTGGCGTCGTGTAACCTTTGCAATCTTGCATTCCAAACTTCTTCAGACAGTCTTTGAGATATTTTTCTTGAGATATGAAGATGCCATTTCTTTGCTGACGAATTTGAAGACCAAGGAAGAACTTCAGCTCACCCATCATGGACATCTGATATTGCTCTTGCATCATGTATCCAAACTCATCACTATACTTCTGGTTGGTGTAGCCGAAGATTATGTCATCCACATATATTTGGCACACAAACAGTTCACCATCATATGTCTTCGTGAAGAGTGTGGGATCTAGGGATCCTGGTTTGAAGCCTTTGCTCTTCAAGAAGTCTTTGATTGTATCATACCAAGCGCGAGGAGCTTGTTTGAGGCCATACAGTGCTTTGTTCAGTTTGTACACCATATCAGGATGTTTTGGATCTTCAAAGCCAGGTGGTTGAGCAACATACACTTCTTCTTCAATCTTGCCATTTAGGAAAGCACTCTTCACATCCATTTGATATAGCAAGATGTTGTGGTGATTAGCATAGGCTAGCAGTATGTGAATAGCTTCAAGCCTTGCTACAGGAGCAAATATTTCATCAAAGTCAATTCCTTCAACTTGAGTATATCCTTGAGCCACAAGACGTGCTTTGTTTCTGATGACTTGACCATGCTTATCTTGCTTGTTTCGATATATCCATTTAGTGCCAATAATGTTATGCTTGCGAGGGTCAGGGCGCTTGACAAGTTCCCAAACATTATTCAGCTTGAACTGTTGAAGTTCTTCTTGCATGGCTTGAATCCATTCAGGTTCCATAAAGGCTTAAGCAACTTTCTTGGGTTCAGATATTGATACAAATGAAAAATGCCCACAGCAATTTGCTAACTGTGTTGCTCTTGAGCGAGTAAGTGGACCAGGTGCATTGATGCTATCAATTATCTTCTCAATTTGTACTTCATTTGCAACACGAGGATGAACTGGACGAAGCCCTTGCTCATGCTGATCATTGTCATCATTGGGAGGATTGTCTTCGGTCTGAGCATTGTCTTCAGGTTGGTTTGGTGCAGAAATGATAAGTTCCTCTTCAGGCTGTGCTTCAGAGGGCATGATTTCACCAGTTCCCATCAGCTTGATAGATTCGCTGGAAGGAGCTTCATCTAGTGTGCTTGGCAGGAGCTCTCGTTGTGAACCATTGGTTTCATCAAATCGCACGTCCACAGTTTCAACGATTTTGTAGTGAAAGAGGTTGAAGACTCTGTAAGAGTGCGAATCCTTTCCATAACCGAGCATGAAGCCTTCGTGAGCTTTGGGTTCAAATTTTGACTTGTGATGGGGATCTTTGATCCAGCACCTAGCACCAAAGACTCTGAAGTAGCTGACATTTGGCTTCTTGCCAGTAAGGAGCTCATAGGATGTTTTGCCCAGAAGCTTGTGGATGTAAACATGGTTGATGATGTGACATGCTGTATCAATAGCTTCAGGCCAGAACTTTCTTGGTGTCTTGTACTCGTCGAGCATTGTTCGAGCCATCTCAATGAGGGTTCTGTTCTTGCGCTCTACAATGCCATTTTGCTGAGGTGTGTATGGAGCAGAAAACTCATGAGTGATTCCCATTGTATCCAGATTGAGATCAAGCCCGATGTTCTTGAATTCAGTGCCGTTATCACTTCTGATATGCTTGATCTTGACGCCATAATTGTTCATTGCTCGATTGGCGAATCGTCTGAAGACATCTTGTACTTCAGTCTTGTAGAGAATTATGTGCACCCATGTATATCTTGAGTAGTCATCAACAATGACGAAGCCATAGAGACACGCTGTTGTTGTGAGGGTAGAGTAGTGAGTAGGGCCAAATAAGTCCATGTGCAACAGCTCGAAGGGTTGAGATGTCGTCATGATTGTCTTCGAGGGGTGCTTGGCCCTCAGTCATCTTTCCAGCTTCGCAGGCACCACACAAATGATCTTTCTTGAACTTGACACCTTCGATGCCTATGACATGCTTCTTCTTGACGAGAGTGTGTAAGTTCCTCATGCCAGCATGCCCCAGCCTTCGATGCCAGAGCCAGCATTCTGAAGCTTTTGCAAGAAGACATACGGCAAGCTGTGGACCTGCTGAGAAATCTACCATGTATAGATCATCTTTCCTATACCCTTCAAAGACTAGAGACTTGTCAGATTCCATTAGTACAAGGCAACGATATTTTCCAAATAGCACAATCATGTTTAAGTCACAAAGCATTGAGACAGACATTAAGTTGAATCCAAGGGATTCAACAAGCATCACTTTATCCATGTGTTGATCCTTTGAGATTGCAACTCTACCTAGACCCAATACCTTGCCTTTACCAGTGTCAGCAAATGTGATTTGACTCTTGTCGGATGGACGTAAGGTTGAGTCCATGAGAAGACTTCGATCACCAGTCATATGATTAGTGCATCCGCTGTCCATAATCCATTCTGAAGCACGAGGTGTCATACCCTACAGTGCAGTTAGGAGGATAGGCTTCACAAGGTATGTTGTGAAGCATAAGCATTTGACGCACACTAGGATTATCACAGCTTAGATCAAGTTAGAACACACAGTATGACAGGTAAGCGATTCATATGTGGAATACATAGTAAGTCATTTTATCATGCGTCCCTTTGTGTTTTAGGTCCCCAGCAATAATATCGGACGCCTTTGATTGCTGGCTGGAGACCATATTCTGCAAAAGAGAGTTAATTCTTCTTCACCACCCACATCTTCAGGGGTGGCTTAGAAGCAATGAGTCTAAGTGCAGCATCTGAGAATTTCGGCTTTGAAGCCCTAGCAAATAGCCTTGCAGGAGATGAATGATACTCATATGAATAAGCAGAAAAGTTCTTAGTCCTATGAACATGGCGGTTTGAGGACACACGTTCATATTCATAAGTTTGAGTACGATTTCCCTGCAAAACATTGGCGTTAGGGTGACTCAAGTGAGTCCTGTATTCGTATGAAGCCGTTGGACCATATGATGCCTTTGGTCTGGGGTTTGTCTTCTTCCCTGGTGGTGTCATGATGACATTCACTGGAAGATTCTCAAGACAGCTTTTGGGAACCCAGATCTTCTTCATAGGTGGTCCATTCCTGCAGTTAGTACCAATATACCTGGCAAACACTTCACCATTCTGATTTTTGAACAGTTTATAGTTTGCATCAAAGGATTCATCAATGATAATAGGATTAGCACAGGTAAAGCCAGATAAAGTGGATGGATCCACTGAAGGTTCCTTTGCAGCAACCCATGTGGTTTTGGGATACTGCTCAGGCTTCCAGTAGGAACCATCAGCATTCATTTTCCTCTCGAACCCAACACCCTCTTTCCTAGGGTTTCGGTTCAGAATCTGCTTTTTGAGGACATCACAAAGTGTCTGATGTCCTTTCAGACTTTTATACATCCCTGTTTCAAGCAATGTCTTCAACCTAGCATTTTCATCAGCAATAGCAGTGGTATCCTCGTAGAGGGGTTAGTTTCCACATCAGTAGTTGAAGACAATGCAACAGCAGCGGCATTGGAACATTCAGCAACAGAGGTAGCGTTATCACGCTCAATGCATTTTAAACATGGTGGTTCAAATCCATCCTGAGCGGAACTGATCTGTTGAGCGCGAAATGACTCATTCTCTTTTTGAAGATCTTCATGAGTCGCTTTCAATTTCTCAAGCTCTTGCTTCCTTTGAAGATAATCATAGGAGAGCCTTTCATATGTGGTTGAGAGCGTCTCATGAAGACTTTCAAGTTCTTGGTACTTAGCATGAAGATTTTTTATGTCTTCTACTAAGGACTGTGAACGTGTCATTTCCGCGTCCAACAGGTCATCGCTTTTGTCTAACAGTTTTTGAGTATGTTCCATAGCCCTTTGTTGTTCAGTAGCAATTTTAGCAAGTGTTTTGTAGCTGGGTTTGGATTCACAATCAGAGTCATCTTCACTTGATGTTTGAAAGTAAGCATCGCGTGATTTTACCTTGGCACCACGTGCCATGAAGCAGTAGGTGGGAGCAGGATCGTCCATGTCATCAGCTTCAGCGTTGGTGTGGAAGTCATTGTCTTCAGTGTTGAAGATGGACTTGGCAACATAGGCTGTGGCTAGAGCCAGACTTGCAACGCCAGGGTCGGACTCTTCTTCAGACTCCACCTCCACCTCCTCAGAAGCAGACTCCTCCTCTGAATCCATTTCCTTGCCAACAAAAGCACGAGCCTTGCCAGATGAGCTCTTCTTATGTGATGAAGACCTTGATGAGGACTTAGAAGAAGACTTTGAAGATTTCTTCTTATTCTTATCATCAGAATCATATTCCTTGCTCTTCTTCTTCTTCTTCTCATTGTCCCACTGAGGACACTCAGAGATATAGTGTCCAGGTTTCTTGCACTTGTGACATGTTCTCTTCTTGTTGTCATGAGTGGAAGCTTCATCATTTCTTGAGCTAGATCGTGAAGACTTTCTGAAGCCCTTCTTCTTGGTGAACCTCTGGAACTTCTTCACAAGCATGGCAAGTTCCTTTCCAATGTCTTCAGGATCATCAGAACCGCAGTCAGATTCTTCTTCAGATGAGGAAACCACTTTTGCCTTCAAAGCGCGAGTTCGGCCATAATTGGGACCACAGATATCTCTTTTCTCAGAAAGCTGGAACTCATGTGTGTTGAGCCTCTCAAGTATATCAGACGGATCGAGTGTCTTGAAGTCAGGACGTTCTTGTATCATGAGGGCAAGGGTGTCAAAGGAGCTGTCAAGTGATCTCAGTAGTGTCTTGACGATTTCATGCTTGGTGATCTCAGTGGCGCCAAGAGCCTGAAGCTCATTTGTGATGTCGGTGAGGCGATCAAACGTGAGCTGGACATTTTCATTGTCGTTTCTCTTGAAGCGGTTGAAGAGATTGCGAAGAACACTGATCCTCTGGTCTCTCTGTGTAGAGACGCCTTCGTTGACCTTGGATAGCCAGTCCCAGACTAGCTTTGACGTTTCCAGAGCACTCACACGGCCATACTGTCCTTTGGTCAGAGGACCACAGATGATGTTCTTTGCAGTGGAGTCCAGTTGAATGAACTTCTTGACATCAGTAGGGGTGACACCTTCACCAGTTTTGGGAACGCCATTCTTGACGACATACCAGAGGTCGACATCAATGGCTTCAAGATGCATGCGCATCTTATTCTTCCAGTAGGGATATTCAGTTCCATCGAACACGGGACAAGCAGCGGAGACTTTGATTATCCCTGCAGTCGACATAGCTAAACTCCAGGTGGTTAAACCGAATCACACAGAACAAGGGAGTACCTTGCTCTGATACCAATTGAAAGTGCTAGTTATCGACTAGAGGGGGGGTGAATAGGCGATTTTTATCAAAGTCTTCAAAACGTGGAAGTTTCGAAGACAAACAATAGAAATGACCTAATTGATATGCAGCGGAAGATAAACTACAACAAGCAAGCCATAGTCAAGTATGCAATAATGTGAACGTACAAAGACTAATAGCAGCTAGGTAGTAAGGATCAGGATGGAAGATAGTATGAAGCCAATCAACGATAGTAGTCAAGCAATGAAGTCAAACAGATAAGACAAATAAGCAATGACTTCACGAAGACAAACTCAAAGTAAAGGAGGGAAGGGATAGAACCAGTCACTTGTTGAAGACACAGGATTTGTTGGACCAGTTCCAGTTGCTGTGACAACTGTACGTCTGGTTAGGGAGGCTGAGATTCAACTCAGAAGACCGCGTCTTCACCTTATTCCCCTTGAGCTAAGGACACACAGTCCTCGCCCAATCACTCTGGTAAGTCTTCAAGGTAGACTTCCGAACCTTCACAGACTTCGTTCACCGGCAATCCACAATGACTCTTGGATGCTCAGAACGCGACGCCTAACCGGCTGGAGGATACACAGTCCTCAAGTGTAATAAGTCTTCAGGTCACACAGACAGAAAGACTTCAGTGATGCCTAACACTCTTTGGCTCTGGGTGTTTGGGCTTTGTCCTCGCAAGGATTTCTCTCTCAAAGGCTTCGAGGTGGGTTGCTCTCAAAACGACAAAAGCCGTAAACTAACTCTGAGCAGCCACCAATTTATGGTGTAGGGGGTGGGCTATTTATAGCCACAAGGCAACCCGACCTGATATGTCCGAAATGACCCTGGGTCACTAAGGAACTGACACGTGTTCCAACGGTCAGATTTCAAACACACACGGCAACTTTACTTGGGCTACAAGCAAAGCTGACTCATCCAGCTCTGGATAAGATTTGCTCTCATTGTCTTCGCTTGAAGACATAGGATTTGGGTTGAGCATCACTTCAGTCACTCTGACTTTGTTCACTTGGACCCCACTTAATAGTACGGTGGTTCCTATGACTCAACAAAGAAGAAAAGGAAACAACGAAACAACACAGTCTTCGCGCTCCATAGTCTTCGCTCAATGTCTTCTCATGTCATAGTCTTCAATGTGAATATCTTCACATACCACCATTGTCTTCAATGTCTTCATACATTTTTAGGGGTCGTCTCCGGTAGGTAAACCGAATCAATGGTGGACACTACCTGCGTTATCTTGCAATTCTCACAAACGGATTAGTCCCTCAACCATCTTTGTCGTCAATACTCCAAAACCAACTAGGGGTGGCACTAGATGCACTTACACTAGAATCGTGTGTTGACTGACAAAGCCTTGTGTAAACAAGTCAGCCTCGAAATCTGTGTTGTGTATAGCCCATTTGCTATTATTTTTATAATTTTTACTCATTTTCTAATTCATATGGAAATTATTGCAGCCCGTTTTCCATTTTTAGAATTGTTGCCCATTTTCTGGTCAGTACCAGGGTTAAAAAATTAACTAAATATGTGCGAAATTTTGAAAATTCGCAAATTTTGGTTGGGGAACAAAATATTCTTAATCCAAAAATTAATAGCCATACTAAAACAAATTTAAAAATAAATTAGTACTATGTCATGTTAAATCCAATGAAATACTATAAAATATCAGTGAAGAACAAAAACAAAAAAGAAACTAATATCCCATTTGCTATAAATTTTTTGGAATTTTCAACCCCTTTGATATTACTTTTAACATACACTAACCATACTCTTTGGCCAGGCCGAAATGCATCCCTCCTCGTCTTGAAAGATTTGTAGCCCAGTAAGTCAAAGAAAACAAATAGCCCTAGATTGGTATTCTTCAAAAAGAAATACTGGGCTACCTATTTTTCCAAAGAAAAACCTGCTGGGCTGGTCATGTTGTTAGACGGGCCATAGAGACCGCACAACCCAGTTTATAGCCTGCTCCTCCAAATTACTACTCAAAAAAAGTTGTGCAATTCTGTCGTTAATTGATTATACGTTAAAAATTGATGTGGGTCCCGGATATCAGCAGGGTGGATTAGAGTAAAAAACGAGGGGTGCATTTGAGTAGTAAAAGAGGCGCTTGCTTGTGTTCGGGAGTGGACCTGGTGGGTCTGTACTGTCATACTCACAACTACAGTTCTCTCCCGATTCACTATGTTGACAGGGACCATTATGAAAAAAACTATGTTGACAGGGCCGGACGGTGGCGCCGTGGCGAGCGCACCAAGGCAGAGGATAAAGTGATGTCGCCAATGTGCTGGGCTGGGTTGGACATTCTTATTGAAAAATAAAAATGGACCGAAACTATTTACGACGTTGACTATGATTTGCATGGGTCCGCTGGTTGCAGGAAGAAAATGCTGGGAGAAAGAAGACTGGCCGCTATCTTTGCCTAAGAATAATATGAACTGAATGTAACGACACTATCATAGGAAATAATATCCTCCTGTTAAATCATGAATTTAAAGAACTGGTGGATGAGCATTTAGCTTTATTTATTTATTTACTTATTTATGTTTAGGGGACCATGAGCATGTACCTAGGCCGGATTCATGTGAGAGGCTCCTTTCCAGTTAATTATGGGCTCCTCTATTGGGCCTTCATCAGTGGGTTGCATGTTATCAACAAGTGGAAAATGTGTTCCATACGAAAAATAGTATGCGTTACGTACGGTACGGGGCACTAAGGATCGAACCATGCAAGGACTGCCAAACATTGTGTTTGTCGTTCTAGCAACACATTTATTTAACCAACAGACGAAATATACTACTGATTGTACATTGAAAACAACAACAACAACAACCAGGGCTGGGGGTGCAACAAAAGCAGTAAGCAGGCCAGAAGAGTGAAGACGCAGCTCTCTCTTCCAAACCAAACATCAGCCATTATTACAAAAGGGCTACCAAAAAGAACAAGTGTATGCATCAAACTAAATAAAGATCCTACTACACCAAGTGTACGCATCTAACTAACTGGCTCAGTTAGATGTTACTATTTATTAAAATGTGGAGATTGGCTGACGGCTTGAACCAGATGGGTGCCTGACGGGGGAAACTCCAGCTAGTAGGTCGAAGTCTGATACTTGTGACCCTCTCTCCTACTTTGGGCTGCAGAGCGTGGCGGCACATATCAGGGTATGGTGCATGCAGAGACGCATGGTATGCCGTGTACACACAATTTTGCCTGATGAACAAAACCGCGCTGCCATCATGATCCTTGCTGTCGGTTATCTCCTGGTTAATCGGATAATCCAGTCCGACAAACAGAGAGCGTGTACCAAGGCTACTTACCAGCCTCTAGTCAAAAATTCCTGAAGGCCCAGAGAAGCTGGGATCCTGCTCAAAGACCTTGCAGTGACTGTGATTGTATTCCGCGAAACAACACGTCCGGTATGTGCGAACGATCATCAATCATTCGCCATCGTCTGATCGAGCCAGGAACCACCTGCAACTGCCAAGGTTCTGGGATTAGGAAGGGTAGGGACACCAGGCTGCCTACAACATCATATCAAGTTGAAGTCAAATAAAAAAGGGCTCTTGATTTAGTCAATCTTAAGAACAGCATGTTATGAGCATGAATATTTTTTCAGTAAATGTTGACATTAATATAAGCAAGCCATCATGATATCATAGGAAAGTAACATACTGCTGTAACAACCGATTGTAGCGATGACCGGAGTAGGCCAGCAATACGTCCAGCCATAGAAGGAGTCGACGACGTAAATGAAGCCCTTGTGTTCAATGGCATCAGAGAACCATGGAGGATGTATGATCCTGCGATGGACATGCAGATTTATCCACTTACCGCAGTGACCTATCAGATAGGCGAGACCGCAGTTGAAGAACGCAATTAGCCTGAAGTCTTTATAATTCGCAGATCTTGTGGGCACTTGGCAGATTACAACCTTGAGCAAATCAAACTTGGTATCATGTTGGCTACTGTAAGATTCCGAGTATTCTGGGCCGCGGTGCCAAAGCAGTGCAGTGTTAATCGAAGGAAGGGGGATCAATCGCCGGGTGTAGACCTCCACCAGCATCCAGCTGCCGCGACCGTCAACGAGCACCATCCAAGATGTGTTCATGCCGACCCAGTACATACCATTAATGTAGTTGAGGGTGACGGGGATCGTATCGCGGTCAAGGGGGTTGATGCTCGCCACCCTACGATCGTTATGCTGCATGACATGCCGTTTCTGAAGATCATGCGGCATCAGCAAGCAAGAAGCTGGCTTAAAAAGCTCTGGCCTGAGGGCTTTGAGTAAATGGTACAACCCCGATGAGCATGCGGTGAACGGCATGGTACTGAGATTGTCCACAGGCGAAACAATGAGCTTGATTACATCTGTCAGGAGCGAATTCCAACCACTCTTTCAGCGGACGCTGCTCGGTTCTACCATTGTTAGTGCTTGGGTTTCGGACAAGGGGGAGGAGGCGCCTTAGCGGGGATGGAAGATTGGACGAGATTATGTGCGGACAAAGATGGAGAAGCGAATATGTGCCGCGGGAAGTGGACATGTGATGATGACTACAGCACGCCGCTTGACTTACGAGACACATACCAGCAGCGTAGGGTCATATCGATGCCAGACAACTTGCTTGAGTGATCATAGTACTGGTACTCCCTACAGTACCTACTACAGTACTATGCCCTAACTTGCTTGAGTAGAGTAGTAGAGTAGGACTCTGCTCTACTACTAGCACCGGAGGAGTAGTATATTCTAATCTAAAATAGTTACAAACTTCAATGCCCGAGAGTGGAATGACTACGAACCGTGCTCAAAGGCCGTGTCTACGTGGTGTTTGGAATTATATGCAGAAAAAATAGCAAGATGCCCATGCATTGCACGGCACACCATCATCACCAACTCGGTTTTTTCTCTACTCCTACTCCCATAAAAGACTCAGTTGGTGATGATGGAGGCGAGGAGGCGTGTTCAGCCGGGCGTGCAGCGGACGGCGTAGTACTATTCGATTTGTTATAAAAAAACAAAGAAGAGTAGTAGAGATAGAGACTTAGGGAGGAGAACAAGGTTGTGGGAGATAAGGATGAACGAGGCAAGGCCTTATCTGTAAATGTGGAGAGAGGTGCGGGTATCTTTTGTAAAATTATCATAGTTAGCTTTCTATCCGTCAGATATAGATCGGACAGTCTATATTACAAGATGGCAGGCATACCATCATCACCAACTCGGTTTTCTATAAGAGTAGATATAGATAGATAGAGACTAGGGAGTACTAGTAAGGACACCATCTATTGCTTCGTGTGCTACTCCTGCGCTCCATTCGGCGGCTGCAACGTCCCCCTACAGCCACTCCCTCTTGTGCTCCATTCGGCAGGTGCTATTGAAATTTGGGGAGCGCAGTCTCGCGACTGCTGGCAGCCACGACTTCACCGATGACGACTTCTTCCCCGACCTCGGCAACCTCTTCCTCAACGACATGGGCGACAACCTCAATGCCAACGGTGCTGCTCCCATTGCACCGTATGTGTTTCTATCCTTCCTGTTCGAAATCGTGGTAGAATTCATGTTTCTACTCTGTATCCTACTACTATGCTAGTCCACATGATTAGTTTCATCTCCGTTATAGCCATCATGATTTATTTTGTGCTTATTCGGATTAAATCTCATAGTAATTTGCTCATATATTCAACTGGTGCAACGTCCCCTACAGCCACTCCCGTTTCATGGACGGCCTGGTCGATGCCTCCAAGGAGCCCTTCGTCTACTACTATGAGTGCCCGATGCCGTTTTGGGGCTCGCCGGCGGCATGGTGCATCACCTCACGGATGCGTGCAGCGATCACTACTGGCCCTTGCGGAGAACATCAAGTACGAGACGTGCTACCCATTCACCATGCCGGAGTCGCTGGAGGATCACCGCCGCCTGCTAGTCTCGGAGGAGGACGGCAGCATCTTCCTCTTGATCGTGGGCACCGGCGAGGCCCGCGCAGGCCGCCGCCCTGTCTCTGTAGTGTGCGTCAAGGGCGACGCCACTGACGATGACACTGACACGAGGCCGATGTACAGGTGCGTGGTCAGTGTTACTACCCCTCCGGGTCATGTGGGCGGCGACACCCTCATCGAACGGACTTGGACTCTACGGAGATAGGACTTTCCAGCCGATGTGGACTTGGAAAACCCATGGCATCCTTTACCCGCCAACACGGTGCACGGGGACTCCAAGGAGGTTCACCTGGACATACACATTATCAAGTTAAATGTCGATCATTAGTCTTCGCTCAATGTAATTTGCTGTTTAAGCATGTGGAGACTTCCATGCATGATCTTGCTCTATTGGAGTATCGCGCATGAATAGAAGTGTATCCGTTTATGGTTTAGTCTAGAATCTTCCATGTATGAACTTTTACTACAGTACTGGTGAAAGACTTACTATGAACAATTTCTTACATCTCCTCTGCCACATTCCAAGTCATCCTGATTTAATCCCTCCGTCTAGGTGTATAAGGGCATGGTTAATATTACTTAATAGTATAGCCAACTGTTGACTATAAGAAAGTGCCATGTCATCTGTAGCCAACATGTATAACAATCGATACTCAAAAACTAATTCTTAAAGATCATTTCTTGCAAAGCACAATAAGTGTTATTTCTTCACAAGTTTTGGATGCAGGTTGAACAGTTGAATGCTTTTGTTTGCAAAATTACCTTTTTATCTATTTCACCCGGATGTTTGTGAGCTCTAGAGATGAAATAATATCCGAAGAAACCTATCGGTACCCGTTACACATGAGATGACCCCCGCATCCTTTATCAAAATAAACAACTCCCTGATCAATGCATTTCACTCTTTGGTGCAACGCATGGGCACCTTACTACTATAGATTAGTACAACCAAAAATTGAACTAACATTATATATAGTATGATAAATGCTGATGCATGTCACCTAAAATTATATCATTCAAAACTATGTTCAAATACGAATCCAAGGATATAGTTTTTGTTGACATGCACTAACATTTTGTCAGTTAAATCTTCAGTCAAATTCAATGGGGGACTAATAAACCACGACCGATGTAGTACAAGTGTAGAGGGCGGCGCTGCACGGGAGTCTCACCCCGCTTGTGGCGCGGCAGTAAAGCCGTCATATCACAAAACCCAACCACTGCCAGTAATAAGTGGCCTGGTAAAATAAACGTACAAGCAACCATCACATCCCTCCGTCTTTTTTGCATTTCATCTCTCTGCATTTACTTTCTCCGGTTTATCTCTCACACTCGATCCCTGGCTACTGCTCCTAGTATCCCTAGCTACTACTCCTAGGGCCAGTTCTTTTTGCGGCTTAAAAAATAAGTCGTCTCTTCCCCAGCTTTTCCCATAAGACTAGTCACAGTGGAGAGTAACATTAAGGCGCCTCACTCATTTATTTGGGCTTCTAAACTAATAGTACTACTAGTACTCCCTTAATTTTTATATACAAGGTCACAAACTCAAATTACAGGTACCAAGATAAAAATCAATGTGTGCTTTACAAGTCAATTTTTTTCTCATTTACCGGGTTAATTAATAGGGTGCATGCACATTAGAAGAAATTGAGTGGTCATGAGAGAGGAAGTACTAGATGAGTTTGTCATTATCATCCACTACATGCATGCTAGTAATTAAGCCATGAGTTACTAGTACCAGGAAACACCATTAATATTTGTCTCGATTACTGTTGGTGGCCTTGTATAGATGCAAAATGTATTTTTTATAGTGGCCTTGTATACAAAAATGGAGGGAGTACCTCTGTCCTGGTTTATTCGTCACCATTGTAATTTGTGGTAAATTTTGACGAAAGATTTAACTGATGAAATGTTAGTGCATGTGAGTAAGTCATCTTAGGTTGTGCACCATGTCCAAGGAGGAGGGGAAAACGAGAGACCTTAATTTTTACTCCCTCCATTCCTAAATATTTGTCTTTCTAGAGATTTCAACAAGTGACTACATAGGAAGCAAAATGACTGAATCTACACTCTAAAATGTGTCTATATACATCTGTATGTGGTAGTCCATTTGAAATCCTAAAAAGACAAATATTTAGGAGGAGGGAGTATTTGCTAATTAATAACATTGCATGCAATGAACTAACCACTGCATGTCGTGTTTGGTACTCTCAAGTCATTAAAAGCATGCACACCCTTCATCTCTTTATTGGTTTATATGTCAAGAAACAAGAAACGAGGTAGAAGTTAATGCACCGTGCCTAAGTATTTTGGGATTATTTGATTTACGTAAGATGACTTACACACCTAGACAAAGGGAGTACTACTAATCTAGAAGCCTAAACGAACTGGCCCCTGGTACTCCTACTAGTAGTACTAGTACTCAAGTTGGAATTCCAATTGCTCGACACAACTTGTTAGGCAAAAAATTCGATACAGGGTGTAGGAAGCGGTTTGGGAATTTGCATCCTTTCCGACCAGTGAGATACTCCGTACAAAGTACGACAGAGAAATAACCACAGAGAAGGAAGCTAAAAGTAAACAATCAAACGAGCATTTTTCCATTTTTTTGCATTGAATCTTTTGACAAGCTTGACTAGTGTTGTTTTTCTACTTTTACAAAAACCGCATCTTAATATTAAAATGTGCATTTGCCCGTACATAAGTAATAGTAGTACTCCCTGCGTCTAGGTGTATAAAGTCTTCCCTCCTACTTGGTCACGGTGCACAACCAAAGATGACTTATTCACCTGGACGGAGGGAGTAGCACAGTCTGCAAGCATATATAGAGAGAGACGTGTAGTGCGATAGTATATAGTACTAAAGTTTGTGTTGTATGCACCTACTTACAAAATGTGTACGGATAGACAAGGTTTCCAAACTTTCCCTCTTACATACTTAATTAAGGACGCTAATAATTCCCGAACGTTCGGGATTTATCATTTGCGTCCCAAAACTAATGAGATCACCTTACGAAACTAAATTATACTCCCTACTAAAAGCCACTGCGCTCGTAGGAGCGCTTGCGGCACGCCACGAGTGCCCTGGTGCGCAGCCGTTTCCCAGTGTGCCAACACAACACCTCTTCCTCAGCCTCGCAACTTGCAAGGTGTTGATTAGCGGCTTGCCGGCGAGCGAGCGCGATCTCACCGATGTGGTGATCCGGCACTAGCAGGTACTCCTCCTTGTTGGAAGCGTGCACCCGGTCCACATACCGCCAAGCGTAGATGAGGCGTTTGGGCCCGACTGCACTCAGGGCTTTGCTACGGGCATCCTCCACCACCCTCACGGCCCTTGCACGAGCCTTCTGCCAAAGAGCCAATTGCCCGACTCTCTCAGGCGTGACATAGAGCTGCCAGGCAGCATGCCCCGCGGCGCGCTTCTCTTCCTCGGCCTTCTTCTCCGCCTCTATTTTCGCGTGCTCTGCCAGCGGCAAAGCCTCCCACATGGCAACATCCATTTCTTTCCAAAGCTCCTCAAGGCTAGGGGGCTCGGCGGGCGGCACGGCGTTCTCCTCGTAGTGGGGAGCCGACGCGCGTGCTGGCGAGATTGGGAACACTAACGCGTCCACCTCGACGTGTCGCGGCGAGGAATGGAACGCCGATGTGTCCTCCTCGACTAGTTGCGGCGAGGAACGGAACAGCGACGCGTGACCATCCCGGCGGTGTAGCGAGGGGCGCTTAGGGCTTGGGAGGGGTGATGCCATGGTGGTCGACGTGAGAGGGAGGGGGAGGAGATAGCGACGAACATGAGCGTTCTTCCGAATGTCGTGGGAGGCGCAGTATTTATAGCGAGCAATGGCACACCTACGTAAGATATGGACTGAGACGCACTGACTTAACTGCAGGTCCAATTGCGTCACTGACATGTGGGCCAGACCCTTGTTGGGCCCATATGTCAGTGAGCCAATGCACCTGCAGTTAAGTAACTGAAGCAGCGTTCCGGAAGATATGTTGTGTGATTAATGTAACAACTACGTGGGCATATTTGTTGGAGTAAATTACAAGGGAGGGAAGGGGTGGAAATATTGCTGGTCACAACGGATTGGACGAGCGTGGGGGGAGGAGAGTCATGCATGCAGATTTTTTCACACGGAGTGGAGTGGTGGGACCGCCGGAGGGAGAAGGAGAGTTTGGCAGGCATATTGTTTCCACACATGGAGAGGAAAAGATTTGGAGACGAACGGGCTTCCTGCAGGTATGGGGAACGGTGCATAATAAGTCATCTTGCATGCTGGGCTAGGTATAGTCTCAAGTCATTAAAAACACACACGCCCGCACATGTTCATATTTCAAGGTGCACTAAATTATTGCATGCGATGATTAAGGCTGGCCATAATGGTGGTATCTTAGCTGGTATCATGCACACGGGAATAACAAACAAGCTGATGTGGCAAAGAATTAAAGAAGAGAGGGGGGGGGTTAGAGTAACTAGTGTTCATGCATGCATTGGTAAACACATTTTTTGTGAAGAACGACAACATTAGTTTAGTACTTTTGTAGACTTCAAAAACTATTCCACCGCCTCTACTATCTTGCTAAGAGTAGGTGAAATTTTTGAATCGAGCCCTTTAAAGTAGAAGGCAGGTAGTAGTACTCTAATAGCTAACCTTGTTGTGATGACAAGATAGGACATGGCACGCACCTGGACGGAGGAACTAGTCTGCATTGTGCATTTATGTTTTGTCTGAAGTCAATGTACCTCTACTTTCACCAAACTTATAGAAAAAATGTATCAACATTCACAATGTCAAATCAATATTTTTACACTCATTATAAAACGTAGTTCTTATACTCATTATAATCAGTATTGTAGATATTGATATTTTGAGTATAAATTTGGTCAAACACTTTGCAAATGGTTGACGGGAGTAAAAAGGACCAGAGGGAGTATCATGCATGCGGAGTAGGCAAAAAAAATTGCTCATTTATAGCCGGTCGAAGTCTCAAAGAGCGCGATCGCGCGAGGGAGGCGAAGGTCGTGGGAGGCGCGACGGTTGATGGAATTAAGTGAAGTTACATCCACGCACCGGCATGGCATGCGAACAGGCAGAAGCTATTCTGTCAGGCCTACGATATGGGTCTAGTATACATGACATCTAGTGGATCCCGCATAGTTCTCGAGAACTCTTTGGGGCTTGCAGCCGTTTATCCACCGGGCAAGCCAGCAACCCCACGCTGTTCGCATGCCCTACTCGTCCCCGTCTTCTACCTTACAACAGTTTGCTCCCAGTCGTCCCGTCCTTTCACATTAGTTCGCTCCCAGTTTTTTTTGCGGGGTACAACAGTTCAACTTCTCCTAACCCTCCTCCAAAATCCATGGCCTCCCAAATCTCCATCGTCGCCGTTGAGTACCAGGTTAGAGCCATCATCGGTGATGAGTTCATCGTCATCTACACACGTGGATCCGCAACGGTGAAAGCATGGCTTGCTCGCTTCCTACGCATGTTTAACAGTTCAACGGATGAGTGGTTCGCTGGGCTAGATGTTGAGTACATGATACGTCTCCAACGTATCTATAATTTTTGTTTGTTCCATGCTATTATATTACCTGTTTTGAATGATTAAGGGCTTTATTATACACTTTTATATTACTTTTGGGACTAACCTATTAACCGGAGGCCCAGCCCATATTGCTGTTTTATTGCCTGTTTCAGTATTTCGAAGGAAAGGAATATCAAACGGAATGAAACCTTCGGCAACGTGATTTTTTGGAAGATTATCATCCTGGAGACTTGGAGTTCACATCAGAACATACTCGAGGAGCCCAGGAGATAGGGGGGCGCCCCCCTACCGGGCGCGCCCCCCTTGTCTCGTGGACCCCTCGAGCACCCCCCGACCGACTTCTTTCGCCTATATAAGCCTATGTATCCTAAAACCATCAAATATCAAGATATATCAGGACTTCCGCCGCCGCAAGCCTGTGTAGCCACCAAAAACCTCTCGGGAGCCCTTCCCGGCACCCTATTGGAGGGGGGATCCTTCACTGGTGGCCATCTTCATCATCCCGACGCTATCCATGATGAGGAGGGAGTAGTTCACCCTCGAGGCTAAGGGTATGTACCAGTAGCTATGTGTTTGATCTCTCTCTCGTGTTCTTTCTCGTGTTCCCTCTATGGCACGATCTTGATGTATCCCGAGCTTTGCTATTATACTTGGATATTATGATGTTTCTCCCCCTCTACTCTCTTGTGATGAATTGAGTTTCCCCTTTGAAGTTATCTTATTGGATTGAGTCTTTTATGAGAGCACTTGATGTATGTCTTGCCGTGCTTATCTGTGGTGACAATGGGATATCACGTGCCACTTGATGTATGTTTTGGTGACCAACTTGCGGGTTCCGCCCATGAACCTATGCATAGGGGTTGGCACACGCTCTCTTGACTCTCCGGTAGAAACTTTGGGGCACTCTTTGAAGTACTTTGTGTTGGTTGAATAGATGAATTTGAGATTGTGTGATGCATATCGTATAATCATGCCCACAGATACTTGAGGTGACAATGGAGTATCTAGGTGACATTAGGGTTT
This sequence comes from Triticum aestivum, assembly GCF_018294505.1. Classification (NCBI taxonomy): domain Eukaryota; kingdom Viridiplantae; phylum Streptophyta; class Magnoliopsida; order Poales; family Poaceae; genus Triticum; species Triticum aestivum. Next base: position 593,837,717 of record NC_057801.1, on the reverse strand, counting down.
TGGTTGATTTGTGTCTTAAGGTGTTATTCTAGTACGAACTCTTTAATAGATCGATCCGAAAGAATAACTTTGAGGTGGTTTCGTACCCTACCATAATGTCTACGTTTCTTCCCCGCTATTAGTGGCTTTGGAGTGACTCTTTGTTGCATGTTGAGGGCTTGTTATATGATCTATCTATGTTATTATTGTTGAGAGAACTTGCACTAGTGAAAGTATGAACCCTAGGCCTTGTTTCCTACCATTGCAATACCGTTTACGCTCACTTTTACCACTTGTTACCTTGCTGTTTTTATAATTTCAGATTACAAATACCTTTATATACTATCTATTTTGCACTTGTATCACCATCTCTTCGCCGAACTAGTGCACCTATACAATTTGCCATTGTATTGGGTGTGTTGGGGACACAAGAGACTCTTTGTTATTTGGTTGCAGGGTTGTTTGAGAGAGACCATCTTCATCCTATGCCTCCTACAGATTGATAAACCTTAGGTCATCCACTTGAGGGAAATTTGCACTATCCTACAAACATGTGCACTTGCAGGCCCAACAACGTCTACAAGAAGAAGGTTGTGTACTAGACATCAAGCTCTTTTCTGGCGCCGTTGCCGGGGAGGTGAGTGCTTGAAGGTATATCTTTAGATCTTGCAATCGAATTTTTTTGTTTCTTGTTTTATCACTAATTTAGTTTATAAAAGAAAACTACAAAAAAATGGAGTTAAGTTTGTCTCATCGCTTTGTCTTTTTAATATCTTTCATGAGTATGATGAAAAGGAAAATTGTGCTCAAGGGCTAGAAGAAGAATGCATTAAAATGCTTGGTACTAAATCTTTGAATGATGAGCATGATTGCAATGTTGTTAGTATGAACTCCTTGAATATCCATAGTACTAATGATGATTGCTCTAGTCATGATGAAAATACATCTTATGAGCATGTCAAGTTTTGTGGAGTGCATGTTTGCATGAACACACCAAATAGAGAAGATATATATTGCAAGAGGCATAAGCATTTAGAAATTAAATGGTTGCAAGAAAGGCTCAATGTGAGTGCTGAAAATTTGAATTTCCTTTGCCGCACTTGTGAACTTTGCAATGAACATGGTCATTTACATCTCCTATGCAAATTGTTTCATGATCGAATCATGTCCAAAAATTGTGATGATTTGATCTCCCTTGCTCATTACAATGAACTTAGTTTGCTTTTGGGTTATGAATAATTGAAACGTTTACTCAAGGACCTTCCAGAATTTGCCCATAAGAAATTCCTTGATATTGATCTAGAGAAGATTTATTTGTATTGTGCGGTGAATTGCATTGAAAATCCTTATATTGCCAATTACATAAAGAAAAGAAAGCAAATAGAAGATGATGAGAATACTAATGAAAGGGAAGAGACTTCCCAATATCCTCCTATTATTTCTTATGATGAATCATGTAACGAGGAGGAGCTTTCTATTCAACCAATCTCATCAATAAGGAGCTCAAAGAGGAAGGTTGAACCCAAACATAATGTGAAGAAGAAAAAGAAAAGAAGGAGCAAAAAAGGTATAAAGGTATCCCTCCCAAATTATGTTGCTCCTACTACTCATTGTGATGATGATAATTGCTTTACTATTGGTGCTATCCATATTTTTAACAATGAGAGTGATTATGCTTATGATATGAAAGGGCCCAAGCTTGGGGAAGCTATGTTTGATGAGTATGAAATATTTGAGAATATATTTTCTGAAATTAATGTTTGTCCCAAGCTTGGGGATGCTATGTTTAATGAAGATGATATTTTTAGCATCCCAAGTTTTGATATGCAAAGTTGTTATGATGATAGCATGCCTCCTACCTATGATGATTATATTGATGAATGGGTTTGGAAGAGTGTCAACTTTAGGAGGTAGTGATCCCAATATTTTGGAGGATGTTGAATCTTATAATATTTATGAAAGTGGATTTGGAAGAGTGTCAACTTTATTTAGTGATGATTCCACTATCTTGGGAGAGGTTTCAATCGATTATGATGAGAACGAAGTTGCTACTTATGATGATTATTGTGATGAAACTTATGCTATAAAAAGTAGTGATGATGATATTTATAAAACGTGTCATGATTATGATTACCCTTTTTCTCAACATTACACTTTTAATGTGGAAGCAATTTTTAGTGTTCAAGTCTCTTATGATACTCTCGCTATTCCGAATGGGAAGAATTTTGCTTATGTGGAGAGTAGTAAATTTTCTATGCTTGTAGATCATGAAAAGAATGCTTTAGGTGCTGGTTATATTGTTGAATTAATTCATGATGCTACTTAAAATTATTATGAGGGAGGAACATATGCTTGTAGGAATTGCAATAATGTCAAGTTTCCTCTCTATGTGTTGAAAATTTCGAAGCTATGCTTGTTTTACCTTCCTATGCTAGTTAATTATTGTTCCCATAAGTTGTTTGCTAACAAAATCCCTATGCATAGGAAGTGGGTTATACTTAAATGTGCTAGTCATATTCTTCATGATGCTCCCGTTATTTTTCAATTCTTATCTTTTATGTGAGCATCATTGTCATCTTCATGCCTAGCTAGAAAGGCATTAAAGAAAAGCGCTTGTTGGGAGACAACCCAATATTTATCCTTACTGTTATTGTGTGTCCACATGATTATGCTACTGTAGTAATCATGTTTTATAGCTTTTGTTTCAATAAAGTTCCGAGTAGAACCTTTGGGAAGACATGGGTGAAGTTTATGTGATCTTGCTGTAAAAAACAGAAACTTTAGCGCTCATGAGAATAGCTGCCATTTTTTACTGGAGAGTGATTTTAGGTTGATTATTTTTGCAGATGATTAATAGACAAATTCCTCAGGTCCACAAATTTATTTCATAATTTTTCTGAGTTCTAGAAGTATACGTTTGATACAGATTACTATAGACTGTTCTGTTTTTGACAGATTCTGTTTTCTGTGTGTTGTTTGCTTATTTTGATGCATCTATGGCTAGTATTAAGTGGTATGAACCATAGAGAAGTTGTAATACAGTAGATTTAATACCAGTATGAATTTAGAATGAGTTCATTACATTACCTAAGTGGTGATTTATTTTCTTATACTAACGGAGCTTATGATTTTGGTTTTGAGTTTTGTGTGGTTGAAGTTTTCAAGTTTTGGGTAAAGATTTGATGGACTATGGAATAAGGAGTGGCAAGAGCCTAAGCTTGGGGATTCCCAAGGCACCCCAAGGTAATATTCAAGGACAACCAAGCAACTAAGCTTGGGGATGCCCCGGATGACATCCCCTCTTTCGTCTTCGTTCATCGGTAACTTTACTTGGAGCTATATTTTTATTCGCCACATGATATGTGTTTTGCTTGGAGCGTCCTTTTATTTTGTTTTGTTTGCTGTTTTAATAATATACCAAGATCTTAGATTCTTAAATGTTAGAGAGTCTTCACATAGTTTCACAATTATTTAGCTACTCATTGATCTTCACTTATATCTTGTTGGAGTAGTTTGTCGTTTGCTCTAGTACTTCACTTATATCTTTTAGAGAACGGCAGTGGTTTTATTTTGTAGAAATTAATGAACTCTCATGCTTCACTTATATTATTTTGAGAGTCTTAAACAGCATGGTAATTTTTATGAAAACTATCATAGGAAGTGAATTGGATGCTATGATCAATTTGATACTTGATAATTGTTTTGAGATATGGAGGTAGTGATATTAAAGTCATGCTAGTTGGGTGATTATGAATTTAAAGAATGCTTGTGTTGAAGTTAGCAAATCCTGTAGCATGCACGTATAGTTAAAGTTGTGTAACAAATTTGAAACATGAGGTGTACCTGGCTTGTGCATCCTTATGAGTGGCGGTCGGGGACGAGCGATGGTCTTTTCCTACCAATCTATCCCCCTAGGAGAATGCGCGTAGTGCTTGATTTTTTGATGACTTCTAAATTTCTGCAATAAGTATATGAGTTCTTTTGACTAATGTTGAGTCCATGGATTATACGCACTTTTACCTTTCCACCATTGCTAGCCTCTTCGGTATCGTGCATTGCCCTTTCTCACCTTAAGAGTTGGTGCAAACTTCGCCGGTGCGTCCAAACCCCGTGATACAATACGCTCTATCACACATAAGCCTCATTATATCTTCCGCAAAAAAGCCACCATACCTACCTATTTATGGCATTTCCGTAGCCATTCCGAGATATATTGCCATGCAACTTTCCACCGTTCCGTTTATCATCATCATGACATACTTTACTTTTGTCATATTGCCATTGCATGATCATGTAGTTGACATCGTATTTGTGGCAAAGCCACCATGCATTATTTTTCATACATGTCACTCTTGATTCATTGCACCATCCCGGTACACCGCCGGAGGCATTCATATAGAGTCATATCTTGTTCTAGTTTCGAGTTGTAATTCATATGTTGTAATCAATAGAAGTGTGATGATCATCATTATTAGAGCATTGCCCAAAAGGAAAAGAAAAGGAAATAAAGGAGAAGAAAATAAATAAAAAGGGCAATGTTACTATCTCTTTTCCACACTTGTGCTTCAAAGTAGCACCTTGTTCTTCATGTAGTGAGTCTCATATATTGTGCTTCAAAGTAGCACCATGTTTTTCATATAGTGAGTCTCATAGGTTGTATTTTTCATACTAGTGGGAACTTTTCATTATAGAACTTGGCTTGTATATTCGTACAATGCGCTTCCTAAAATGCCCTAGGTCTTCGTGAGCAAGCAAGTTGGATGCACACCCACTAGTTTTATTTTGTTGAGCATTCATTTATAGCTCTAGTGCATCCGTTGCATGGCAATCCCTACTCCTCATGTTGACATCAATTGATGGGCATCTCCATAGCCCGTTGATTATCCTCGTCAATGTGAGACTTTCTCCTCTTTTTGTCATCTCCACACAATCCCCATCATCATATTCTATTCCACCCATAGTGCTATATCCATGGCTCACGCTCATGTATTGCGTGAAGGTTGAAAAAGTTTGAGATTATTTAAGTACGAAACAATTGCTTGGCTTGTCATCGGGGGTATAGAAGTTGGGAACATCTTTGTGTGACTAAAATGAAGCATAGCCTAACTATATGACTTTGTAGGGACGAACTTTCTTTAGTCATGTTATTTTGAGAAGACATCATTGCTTTGATTAGTATGCTTGAAGTATTACTATTTCTTTTATCAATATGAACTTTTATTTTGAATCATTTGGATCTGAACATTCATGTCACAATAAAGAGAAATTAGATTGAGAATCATGCTAGGTAGCATTCCACATCAAAAATTCTGTTTTTATCATTTACCTACTCGAGGACGAGCAGGAATTAAGCTTGGGGATGCTTGATACGTCTCCAACGTATCTATAATTTTTGTTTGTTCCATGCTATTATATTACCTGTTTTGAATGATTATGGGCTTTATTATACACTTTTATATTACTTTTGGGACTAACCTATTAACCGGAGGCCCAACCCATATTGCTGTTTTATTGCCTGTTTCAGTATTTTGAAGGAAAGGAATATCAAACGGAGTCCAAACGTAATGAAACCTTCGGCAACGTGATTTTTTGGAAGATTATCATCCTGGAGACTTGGAGTTCACGTCAGAAGATACTCGAGGAGCCTAGGAGATAGGGGGCGCGCCCCCCTACTGGGCGTGCCCCCCTGTCTCGTGGACCCCTCGAGCACCCCCCGACCGACTTCTTTCGCCTATATAAGCCTATGTACCCTAAAACCACCAAATATCAAGATAGATCGAGAGTTCCACCGCCGCAAGCCTCTGTAGCCACCAAAAACCTCTCGGGAGCCCTTCCCGGCACCCTGCCGGAGGGGGGATCCTTCACCGGTGGCCATCTTCATCATCCCGACGCTATCCATGACGAGGAGGGAGTAGTTCACCCTCGAGGCTGAGGGTATGTACCGGTAGCTATGTGTTTGATCTCTCTCTCTCTCTCTCGTGTTCTTTCTCATGTTCCCTCTATGGCACGATCTTGATGTATCCCGATCTTTGCTATTATAGTTCGATCTTATGATGTTTCTCCCCCTCTACTCTCTTGTGATGAATTGAGTTTCCCCTTTGAAGTTATCTTATTGGATTGAGTCTTTTATGAGAACACTTGATGTATGTCTTGCCATGCTTATCTGTGGTGACAATGGGATGTCACGTGCCACTTGATGTATGTTTTGGTGACCAACTTGCGGGTTCCGCCAATGAACCTACGCATAGGGGTTGGCACACGTTCTCTTGACTCTCCGGTAGAAACTTTGGGGCACTCTTTGAAGTACTTTGTGTTGGTTGAATAGATGAATCTGAGATTTTGTGATGCATATCGTATAATCATGCCCACGGATACTTGACGTGACAATGGAGTATCTAGGTGACATTAGGGTTTTGGTTGATTTGTGTCTTAAGGTGTTATTCTAGTACAAACTCTTTAATAGATCGATCCGAAAGAATAACTTGGAGGTGGTTTCGTACCCTACCATAATCTCTATGTTTGTTCTCTGCTATTAGTGGCTTTGGAGTGACTCTTTGTTGCATGTTGAGGGATTTTCATATGATCTATCTATGTTATTATTGTTGAGAGAACTTGCACTAGTGAAAGTATGAACCCTGGGCCTTGTTTCCTACCATTGCAATACCGTTTACACTCACTTTTACCACTTGTTACCTTGCTGTTTTTATAATTTCAGATTACAAATACCTTTATCTACTATCTATGTTGCACTTGTATCACCATCTCTTCGCCGAACTAGTGCACCTATACAATTTACCATTGTATTGGGTGTGTTGGGGACACAAGAGACTCTTTGTTATTTGGTTGCAGGGTTGTTTGAGAGAGACCATCTTCATCCTACACCTCCTACGGATTGATAAACCTTAGGTCATCCACTTGAGGGAAATTTGGTACTGTCCTACAAACATGTGCACTTGCAGGCCCAACAACGTCTACAAGAAGAAGGTTGTGTAGTAGACATCAATCTCTTTTCTGGCGCCGTTGCCGGGGAGGTGAGTGCTTGAAGGTATATCTTTAGATATTGCAATCGAATCTTTTTTGTTTCTTGTTTTATCACTAGTTTAGTTTATAAAAGAAAACTACAAAAAAATGGAGTTAAGTTTGTCTCATATGCTTTGTCTTTTTAATATCTTTCATGAGGATGATGAAAAGGAAAATTGTGCTCAAGTGCTAGAAGAAGAATGCATTAAAATGCTTGGTACTAAATATTTGAATGATGAGCATGATTGCAATGTTGTTAGTATGAACTCCTTGAATATCCATAGTACTAATGATGTTTTCTCTAGTCATGATGAAAATACATCTTATGAGCATGTCAAGTTTTGTGGAGTGCATGTTTGCATGAACACACCAAATAGAGAAGATATATATTGCAAGAGGCATAAGCATTTAGAAACTAAATGGTTGCAAGAAAGGCTAAATGTGAGTGCTAAAAATTTGAATTTCCTTTGCCGTACTTATGAACTTTGCAATGAATGTGGTCATTTACATCTCCTATGCAAATTGTTTCATGATCGAATCGTGTCCAAAAATTGTGATGATTTGATCTCCCTTGCTCATTACAATGAACTTAGTTTGCTTTTGGGTTGTGAAGAATTGAAACGTTTACTCAAGGACCTTCCATAATTTGCCCATAATAATTTCCTTGATATTGATCTAGAGAAGATTTATTTGTATTGTGCGGTGAATTGCATTGAAAATCCTTATATTGCCAATTACATAAAGAAAAGAAAGCAAATAGAAGATGATGAGAATACTAATGAAAGGGAAGAGTCTTCCCAATATCCTCCTATTATTTCTTATGATGAATCAGGTAACGAGGAGGAGCTTTCTATTCAACCAATCTCATTAATAAGGAGCTCAAAGAGGAAGGTTGAACCCAAACATAATGTGAATAAGAAAATAAAAGAAGGAGCAACAAAGGTAGAAAGGTATCCCTCCCAAATGATGTTGCTCCTACTACTCATTGTGATGATGATAATTGCTTTACTATTGGTGCTATCCATATTTTTAACGATGAGAGTGATTATGCTTATGATATGAAAGGGCCCAAGCTTGGGGAAGCTATGTTTGATGAGTATGAAATATTTGAGAATATATTCGCTGAAATTAATGTTTGTCCCAAGCTTGGGGATGCTATGTTTAATGAAGATGATATTTTTAGCATCCCAAGTTTTGATATGCAAAGTTGTTATGATGATAGCATGCCTCCTACCTATGATGATTATATTGATGAAAGTGGGTTTGGAAGAGTGTCAACTTTAGGAAGTAGTGATCCCAATATTTTGGAGGATGTTGAATCTTATAATATTTATGAAAGTGGATTTGGAAGAGTGTCAACTTTATTTAGTGATGATTCCACTATCTTGGGAGAGGTTTCAATCGATTATGATGAGAACGAAGTTGCTACTTATGATGATTATTGTGATGAAACTTATGCTATAAAAAGTAGTGATGATGATATTTATAAAACTTGTCATGATTATGATTACCCTTTTTCTGAGCATTACTCTTTTAATGTGGAAACAATTTTTAGTGTTCAAGTCTCTTATGATACTCTCACTATTCCGAATGGGAAGAATTTTGCTTATGTGGAGAGTAGTAAATTTTCTATGCTTGTAGATCATGAAAAGAATGCTTTAGGTGCTGGTTATATTGTTGAATTCATTCATGATGCTACTAAAAATTATTATGAGGGAGGAACATATGCTTGTAGGAATTGCAATAATGTCAAGTTTCCTCTCTATGTGTTGAAAATTTCGAAGCTATGCTTGTTTTACCTTCCTATGCTAGTTAATTATTGTTCCCATAAGTTGTTTGCTCACCAAATCCCTATGCATAGGAAGTGGGTTAGGCTTAAATGTGCTAGTCATCACTACAAAAAAAGACACATCCGTGACATTTTGGGCCGAACGAATTTTTTTCCTGTCATACATATGACACTTCTATGACGATAATTGTGACAAAAAATCATGACAGAAAATGGGCTTTTTGTGGGATCCTACTTCTATGATAAAAAATCATGACAGAAAATGGGCTTCTATGAACAACAGACGGTGGAGGGGTGGCCGTGGAGGCGTGGTTGAACAGGACCCCGTGGTGTGGAGGGCTGGATGAACAGTAGACGGTGGAGGGGTGGTTGAACAGTAGATGGTGGAGGGGTGGTTGAACAGTAGCCGGTGGAGCAGCGCGCGGTGGAGGCTGGATGAACAGGAGCCCGTGGAGGCTGGAGGAGGTCAACGGTAGCCCGTGGAGGCTGGAGGAGGTCGACGGTGGAGATGAACAGTATCCCGTGGAGTCCCGTTTTGCGGTACGCCACACCCCTCCCGACGAACAGGACCACCGTTTTGACCGTAGGAGGTCCGTTTCATCCGTTTTGCGGTACGCCACACCCCTCCCAATTAACAGGACCCCCGTTTCGACCGTAGGAGGTCCGTTTCCTCCGTTTTGCGGTACGCCACACCCTTCCCGATCAACAGGACCCCCGTTTCGACCGTAGGAGGTCCGTTTCCTCCGTTTTGCGGTACGCCACACCCCTCCCGATCAACAGGACCCTGTTCCGAATGTAGGAGGTCCGTTTCCTCCGTTATGCGGTACGCCAGGCCTCGTTTCCATCGTCTGTTCCGTCCAAGCCCTCCTGATGAACACGACCACGCATTCTGTTCCGACCCAGCCGGTTGGCTCCCACGCGTTTCGTTGCCTCCCGATGAACACGACGCATTCCGTTGCCTCCCCATGGACACGACGCATTCTGTTGCCTCCCCATGAACACGACGCATTCTGTTGCCTTCCCATGAACACGACGACGACACTGTTTCTTCATTCCGACCCAGCCATGTACACGAGCCCTCGCCGTAAGTATGCGCGAGTAGGCGTTCGAGACCCCGCCCGTATGTACACATACATGGCCATATTTTCTTTCTTGCACCCTGGCCGTTGTACATACGTGTACATGCTACGTGCGCACCTCTACTATGACACGTGCACTTTTCTACATCCTACAGTATATATGTACGTACACGTTCGCGACCAGAATGACAACGCTACTTATGCTTCGACCAGGTGGGTCCCGACTGTCAGGCACTTCCTTGCCTGCGAACATGTAGCTGGTGGGTCCCAACAGTCAGGGGGGCAAATCGTTTTTTTTGCCCAGACGCACTTCCTTGCGTGCGAAGATGTAGCTGGTGGATCCCAACAGTCATGGGGGTGAATCGTTTTTTTTGCCCGGACGCACTTCTTTGCGTGCGAAGGTGTAGCTGGTGGGTCCCATCAATCAGGGGGGAAACATTTTTTTCGCGAAATACGGTGGCCCGTCCGGTGGGTCCCCGCTGTCAGGTGGAGGAATAATTATTTTGCACGTAATAAGGAGGCACTTCCTTGCTGCGGCCGTGGACCCAGCTGTCAGCCTCTCCATGCACAGTACTCTTCCGATGGAAGTCGGTCGTTAACCACATTGACCACGCCGCGCCGAGAGCACCACGGCGGTGGACGACGGTGAGGTCTAGGAAGGGGACGACACGGAGGGAGGGAAGACTCGGCAGTTGTTTCCCACGCGGAGGGGAGTACGACTGTACGAGGGTTTACTGGTTCGTCTGCCGTTGCTGGAGAATAACAGCAGGTGTGGGTGAGTAGAGGGATGGCTAGGCCAACGATGGGAGTACAGTGGGGCAGTGAGGCCCGCGCGACAGCATAGCCGGCCGCGGGGAGGAGGGAGCAGGCAGTCCCACCGACGCTTGTTTGAGCAGCTAGAGCAGGAAGAGCAGAGATTGAAGAAGCATGACGACCGTTGGATGGACATCCAACCGTCACTGCTTGTGCGTCAACCATTTTTTTAGGAAAGCCTCAAATCTGTGGAACACAGCAAACAGCCCATCTGCCATTATTTCTAATAATTTACAGCCATTTGCTAATTCTTAAGGTTTTTTGGAGCCCATATTCTTTTTGTTAGCATTACAGCCCATATTGTGGCCACGGTTAAAAAATTATACAAAATTTTGTATATTTCGGTGCGGTCCGAACTATTTTTAATCCCGAAATTTCGACTCACATTCAAACTGATTTTAAAAATAAATGTATATCAATATAAAATCCAACAAATTCTCCACGCATAAAAAATAATGTAATTTAAAATCTTGAAATGAAAAAAATATATTTGAAACTAATTGCCGGTTTGATGTGTTTTAAAAATGTACAGCCCATTTCTCATTACTGATGGGCCATTTTCTTGGCCAGCCGAATGAAAGCTCTCCTCGTCTTGAAAGATTTACAGCCCAACAGGCCTGACAAAGCGACTTACTTGGCAAATCACAAAAATACTGGGCTGTGGCCGTGGACCCAGATGTCAGCCTCTCCACGTACAGTACTCTTCTGATGGAAGTCGTTCCTTGACCACGTTGACCACGCTGCGCGGAGAGCACCACGGCGGTGGACAATGACGAGGCCTAGGAAGGGGACGATGTGGAGCCGGGGAAGACGCGGTAGTGGAAGCCCGCGCGGAGAGGAGTACGAGGGTTCACTGGTTCGGCTGCGGTGTGAGGCTGCCGTCGCCGCAGGGCCTGGCCAGCGGTGGGAATAGTAGGGGGCGGTGAGGCCTCCGCGGCAGCATAGCCGGCCACGGGAGGCAGGAGCATGCGGCACGACCGACGCTGCTTTGGGTGGCTGGAGCAAGAAGACCAGAGGTTGAAGAAGCACTACGGCCGTTGGATGGACATCGTACGGTCACTGGAGCTAGAATCATTCATATTGACTAAGTTGAGAAAGCCCTTCGTCCCCGTCAACTTAGTAGGCCCACAAGACAGCCTCCCACCAAGGTGGGTGTCGGTGTCAAAACCGGCGGATCTCGGGTAGGGGGTCCCGAACTGTGCGTCTAGGCGGATGGTAACAGGAGACAAGGGACATGATGTTTTACCCAGGTTCGGGCCCTCTTGATGGAGGTAAAACCCTACGCCAAGGAAAGTCCCATCCGGACACGGGACGAAGTCTTCAATCTTGTATCTTCATAGTCTTGGAGTCCGGCCGATGATGATAGTTCAGCTATCCGGACAGCCCCTAGTCCAGAACTCCCTCAGTAGCCCCCGAACCAGGCTTCAATGACGACGAGTCCGACGCGTATGTTGTCTTCGGCGTTTGCAAGGCGGGCTCTTCTTCACGCTCCATGTGTTTGCTGGATAGTGTCCGGTTGCTTCATAAATGTTGCACTCCTTGGCTTCTACGTTCAATAATGGCCTTCTTCCACGTGTCGTACAAATGCGAAAAGCCAGGGTATCCTTACGTTTTCCCCCCTAGCTGCACGGATAAGCTGCCTATAAGAGAGGCGAGGATCCAGATCCAAATCACACCATCCTCCTTTTGCAAGTACTCATCGAGGCGCATCTGACAAAAAATCCATTCCAACATGGAGAGTCGACGCGGCTCCTCTTCTCGCGCTCCCAGTCCTAAGCCAGGAGATTGGAGGAGATGCTCAGTCCCGCATAGCGAGTTAGTGGCGCTCCAAACAGAGGGATACCTTCCCCGGGCCTTTATGGTTCCGGTTCGAGTCGGACTGGCCACCTACAAGGGCCGGAAGCAGGCGGAGAGCGTCCCCAATCCCTCCAAAGGAGAGCGGGTATGCTTCGTCTCCTACTTGATAAGGGGACTCGGATTTCCTATACATCCGTTTCTCCGGGTGCTCCGGGAGTTCTATGGACTCCAACTTCACCACCTCACGCCTGCCTCTATTTTGCACATCGCGGGCTTTGTAGCTCTTTGCAAGCTGTTCTTGGGCATCGAGCCCCATTTTGCGCTGTGGAAGAGGTTGTTTTGCCTCGTACCCCGTTCTCACAAGGGGTCAATATATCAAGTGGGCGGAGCCGAAATATGGCGCATCGCCGGGACTGGATATCTGTCCGGAACTCCGAAGAAGGCGTTCGAAGACTGGCCTTCAGAGTGGTTCTATATGGAAGACGCCCCGCTGCCGGATCCAGTTCAGATCGGCCTCCCGGAGTTTAGCAACGCTCCTCTGAAGAAACGCCTGAGTTGGCGACCACGGAGCCCTCAACGGGAAGATGATAGGAGTGTCCACTATCTAATGGGTCGGATACGGCTACTAGCCCATTCTGGATTAACCATGATTGGAGTCGTGGCCACATGTATTATGCGAGGGGTGCAGCCGCTCCAATATAGGGGCCACCCCATGTGGGATTTTAACGGGGAGAATGACGCCACCCGTCATGGCCGCACGGGACTGGGATCGGCCGCCGATCTGGTGAAGATCCTGTCCGGCTTGTACAAGGGGGAGGAGGAGGACTTCCTCCGCACGAGTCCATTGAATGGATTCTCCATGAATAACCCTCGAAGCTAGGTAAGCGGACGTTTAAATATCTGATCCGCGCTTTCAAAGATAAGTGTCTTACCTTATGGTTTCGACGCAGGAACTGCGCCGGGATGTGGAGGGCATAAAAAGCCCAACTCCACAACCCGAGGATCCGGGAAGATCCCTTGATCCGGCCTCTGAAGAGGATCCGGACATTAAGGTGGATTTGATTGACGGGGTGTTCCACCAGCTCAGCATGGATAATGCTTTAGTCGCCATTATGGCTGACTACCCCGGTTTGTGTCCGGCTTCCCAGGTGAGTACGACCGAAGTCCTGACACCGTTACTTTTTTAATGCTTAATTCTGACCACCGTACACCAATGGTGCTCGGCAGGAGGTGCCTTTACGGCAGGAAGCCGAGCCTGCGGCGACTGACCAAACGAGGTCAGTGCGGCCTAGCAGGCGGAAGAGGAGTGCGGCGCGAATCGAAATGTCGCCGCAAAGGTATGGTGCACCATTGTCCTTTAAGGGAAAGACTCCTGGGAGGCATATTAATGCTCATGATTCTTCCAGGAGAAAGAGCGCTCGCCGGACTGAGTCCGAAGAGGATGTCCACCAAGCCTCCGCCAGCCAGGCTCCAACGCCTGGTCCGGAGGGGGAGGCGAGCGCAAGGCGCGAGCCGGATGCTCCTCCAACGGAGGATGTCGATAGGTTGTCCGCCACCAGGTTTGAGGTGGAGAGCGCCATGAATCACAGGCGCCGTCAGACAGTTCTTCGTGACGCGAGTTTCTCCCCTAAGGCGTTAAATGCCTTTAATGCGGGAGACGCGCACCTCCGTGCTGCTCAAGATGGTTTAACCAGAGCCACGAAGCAGTATGTAAAGGACATACGGGTAAGTAATTTTAATAGTTATATATGCCAGTAGCCCCCGAGACTTAAAACAGTTAAAATAACTGATTTAAGGATCATTTATTATGCAGGATCTTACGGAGAAGAATACCCACCTGTCCCAGGAGCTTCAAGAGTGCAAGGCCCAACTTGAGGCCGCACTGACTGCCGCAGGAGGAGACACAGGGACCCCCTCCGGTAACACATATTTCAAAAATGTTTTATGGCATGCGACGTGCGTATAAATCTGACAATAATATTGCAGATGTTGCCGGACTTGATCCGGGCAAGCAACAGTTACTGCGCCAGTTGAAGGCCGGCGAGAGGGTGCTTATGAAGGTGCAACAGGAGAGTAACAAACTCGAAGATGCCCACACCCAGCTTGGAGAAGAGCTAAAAGGTGTTCGGGCCAGCTGTCTGGCTCCTTGAAGGAGAATCAGCGGCTTTGTCGCGACATCTATAGTAAGTGCTTGAGCAAACTCTTTTGAAAAGAAGAGTTCGGCGAGGAGGTCGGTTGACAGAAATATGTCTGTAGGTGTGCTCACAGGTCGCCCTACGGAGGAAATGCCCGGTTCAACGGGTGACCAACTTCCCGAGCTGGTGCAACTGCTTGAACGTGTTCGGCAGGCGATGAGTGGCGCCGTTCAGGCCTTATGGCCTTCCGTCTCCCTACCTGAGGGCCTTGGAGGGCTTGCTGAGAAGCTTCTGGGAGTACGGCGACGTCTCCGTTTGTGGAAGATATCGGCCTACCGTCAAGGCGCCAGGGAGGCCTGGGCCATGGTGAAGACGCGGTACCCGAAGGCTGACCCAAACCACATGGTCGAGGTCGGACCTGTGGGGCCTGATGGGAAGGAGATCCCTGTGAGCTTGATGTACGGCCAAGTAGAGCTGGCCGCGAAATATTCCCAACAGGACTGTAAATTAGACAGCCTGTTAGATGGGATTGAAGAGGAGTACAATCAGTCAGGTTGACGATGTAATTTTAAAATGACATGTAAAACGCCTTCTAGCCGGATTGTAGATCGTTTGCCTTTGCGGACCTTTTCGCTTCAACCTCGGGACCCAACAGTCCGGAGTGTGTCCGAATACCCTGACGGTTATAAAAGAACCGGGGCATGCATGGAGACAAGGCGTAGGGGTCATAATTGCTTTATCAGACAAGTGCCCAACTAGCTATGTTATATTACATGGTTAGTAAGAAACATCTTCCAGGGAGAATAGTTTCGTTAAGGGTTCCTTTCCTTGGGAGGCATGCCCTAAAGTGCATGTTCGGACTACGAAAATAGCAGAAAAAGCATCTGGGGGCAGATAAATAAGTAAGTAATAAATCATCTTTCAGGTCACCGACCGAATATTCCCTTAAGAACGCTAGCCTTCGGCTTCACCCAGTCTGAGGTACACATCCGGCTCACCCGGCAGTAACAATCGCAGAGGTGCTCCCTTTACCTCCTAGCCGAACAATCGGGAACATAGGGGTAAGCACAGGAGCCAGGCAACCCGGCTTGGCCAAAACTTAAGTCATATCGATGCATATAATGGTGATCAAAAGGTACATGCAGAAGTGTGACACATGTTGTGGGCATGAAGCCCATATAAATAAGCTTCTGTTAAAGAAGCCCCCAGGTATAACGAGTGCGAGTAGCACATCGAGTGAGTGCGAACAAAGCGCAGATTAACCCTCAAGAGGTTTGTACTGAAAGAGGGAGAAAAAGGGAGGGAAAACAAAGACAGCGAAAAAACATGAAAGGTGGACGGAGGAAGGAGACGAACCATGAGTCCGGCGCTAGGCGTAAAATCTTCGGAGACGGGCTGCGTTCCATGGGTTTGGCTCGAGTCGGTTGTCAGAAGTGTTGCGTAGACGGTATGCACCGCCGGTAAGGACTTGGTCGATGATGAAGGGACCTTCCCATTTGGGCTTAAGTTTATCTTTTCTCTTGTCCGGCAGGCGTAGAACTAGCTCGCCAACATTGTAAGTTTTAGCCTGTACTTCTCTGCTTTGATATCTTTGAGCCTGCTGTTGATAGAATGCGGAACGGGATTTTGCCACGTCGCGCTCCTCCTCTAAAGCATCCAAACTGTCCTGCCGATCCAACTCGGCTTCTCTTTCCTCATACATGCGCACGCGAGGTGAGTCATGAATTATATCGGAGGGCAAAACTGCCTCAGCGCCGTATACCATAAAAAATGGTGTGAATCCGGTTGTGCGGTTTGGCGTGGTCCGCAGCCCCCAGAGTACGGAGTCGAGCTCCTCTACCCGGTGCATGTTAGATTCCGTGAGGGACCGCACTAATCTGGGTTTAATGCCGCTCATGATGAGACCATTTGCCCGTTCCACTTGACCATTAGTTTGAGGGTGGTAGACTGAAGCGTAGTCGAGCTTGATGCCCATGTTTTTGCACCAGAGTTTAACCTCGTCGGCCGTGAAATTCGTGCCTTTATCAGTGATGATGCTGTGGGTGACGCCAAAACGGTGTACTACCCCGGATATGAAGTCTATCACAGGTCCGGATTCTGCCGTTTTAACCGGCTTGGCCTCTATCCATTTGGTGAATTTATCCACCATGACCAATAAGTATTTGTGCTTGTGGGTTCCCCCTTTAAGGGGTCCAACCATGTCAAGCCCCCAGACCGTGAATGGCCAAGTAATGGGTATAGTTTTGAGGGCGGTGGGTGGCATGTGGCTCTGATTAGCAAAGAGCTGGCAACCGACGCATCATTGGACTAAGTCCTGAGCATCTGCCCGGGCGGTCAGCCAATAAAATCCTGTACGGAAGGCCTTGCCTACAAGGGCCCGGGCGGTGGCGTGGTGCCCACCGAGTCCGGCGTGAATTTCAGCCAGGAGATTTCGCCCTTCCTCTTCGGAGATACATCTTTGAAGGATTTCGGTTGTGCTTTTCTTATAAAGTTCTCCCTCATGGACCTTGTAGGCTTTAGATCGCCGAACTATGCAGCGGGCCTCATTTTGGTCTTCGGGAAGTTCCTGTCGGATTAGGTAGGCTAGGAATGGTTCCATCCACGGGGCAATTACTGCCAGTATTTCGTGGGCTGAATCTGTTATTTCATTGGCTGGGCCACCGATTGTGTCAGAATGTTCTGCGTTAGGTGATGCAGTTGGTTCCGGATTGTTATTTCCGGACTCCTCTTCCCATAATACGGATGGCTTAAAGAGCCGTTCCAGGAAGATGTTTGGAGGGACGGCGTCGCGTTTTGCACCGATGCGTGCCAACACGTCTGCTGCCTGGTTATTATCCCGGGCTACATGGTGGAATTCGAGTCCTTCGAACCGGGCTGCCATTTTTAGGACAGCGTTTCGGTAGGCTGCCATTTTCGGATCCTTGGCGTCAAAGTCTCCATTTACTTGGGATATTGCGAGGTTTGAATCCCCGCACACCTGTAGGCGTTGAATACCCATGGAGATTGCCATCCGGAGGCCATGTAGAAGGGCCTCGTATTCGGCTGCGTTGTTGGAGTCCGTGTACATTATTTGAAGCACGTATTGGACTGTGTCTCCGGTTGGGGACGTCAGGACGACGCCAGCTCCCAAGCCAGCCAACATTTTGGAGCCGTCGAAATGCATGATCCAATTGGAGTATGCGCCGTACTCTTTAGGGAGTTCGGCTTCGGTCCATTCGGTGATGAAGTCAGCCAGAACTTGCGACTTGATAGCTCGCCGTGGTTTGTAGGTTATATCAAATGGTAAGAGCTCAATGGCCCATTTTGCAATCCTGCCTGTCGCATCGCGATTGTTTATAATGTCGTTGAGAGGTACTTCGGAGGACACCGTTATGGAACACTCTTGAAAGTAGTGTCGCAGCTTCCGGGATGCCATGAACACCGCGTACGCTATCTTTTGATAGTGTGGGTATCGGGACTTGCATGGGGTTAAGACAGTGGATACGTAGTACACTGGTTATTGAAGAGGGAATTTGTGCCCTTCTGTTTCTCGTTCGACGACGGGTACTGCGCTGACAACTTGATGTGTTGCTGCGATATATAATAACATTGGTTCGCCCAGGTTGGGCGCGGCCAGGACCGGATTTGTTGCCAATACGGCTTTAATTTCTTTGAGTCCGACCGTGGCAGCATCCGTCCATTTGAAATGTTCGGTGCGCCGGAGGAGGCGATAGAGGGGCAGTGCCTTTTCTCCCAAACGGGAGATGAAGCGGCTTAGAGCCGCCACGCATCCGGTTAGCTTTTGTATTTGCTTGAGGTCTTTTGGGATATCCAATTGTGACAGAGCTCGAATCTTGGCTGGGTTTGCCTCAATTCCTCTACCGGATACAATGAAGCCCAAGAGCTTTCCGGCTGGTACGCCGAAAACACATTTTTCCAGGTTGAGCTTAATGTCATATGCTCGGAGGTTGTCGAATGTCACCCTCAAGTCGTCTACTAGGGTTTCGACGTGTTTGGTCTTGACGACCACATCGTCTACGTATGCCTCGACTGTTTTGCCTATCTGGGTAGCCAGACATGTCTGAATCATGCGCTGATATGTTGCGCCGGCGTTTTTGAGTCCGAAGGGCATTGTGTTGAAGCAGAATGGTCCGTATGGAGTAATAAATGCCGTTGCAGCCTGGTCTTTTTCCGCCATCTTGATTTGATGGTATCCGGAGTATGCGTCGAGGAAGCACAATGAATCATGCCCTGCGGTAGCATCGATGATTTGGTCGATGCGAGGGAGGGGGAAGGGGTCCTTTGGACAGGCCTTGTTAAGGCCTTTGAAATCGACACAAAGGCGCCAGGATTTGTCCTTTTTTGGTACCATTACCAGGTTGGCTAGCTAGTCCGGATGTTTGATATCTCTGATGAATCCGACTTCTAAGAGTTTGGCTAGCTCCTCTCCCATTGCCTGTCTTTTGGGTTCGGAAAATTGCCGAAGAGCCTGTTTGACTGACTTGAATCCTTTTAGGATATTTAGGCTGTGCTCTGCCAGCCTGCGTGGGATTCCTGGCATGTCTGAAGGGTGCCAGGCAAAAATGTCCCAATTTTCCCGAAGGAATTCTCGTAGTGCGGCTTCTACATCAGGATTTAATTGTGCCCCAATGGAGGCCGTCTTTGTGGGGTCCGTTGGATGGACCTGGAATTTGACTATTTCGTCTGCTGGTTTAAAAGAGGTGGACTTGGACCTCTTATCGAGTATCACATCGTCCCTATCCACCGTGGAGCGCAGCGCAGTTAGTTCCTCTGCCGCTAAGGCTTCGGATAATGCCTCTAGGGCCAGTGCGGCTGTCTTATTTTCAGCGCGGAGTGTTGTATCTGGATCACTGGCGAGAGTGATTATTCCATTGGGTCCGGGCATTTTGAGCTTCATGTACCCGTAATGGGGTATAGCTTGGAAGATTGTGAATGCCTCTCGCCCTAATAAGGCGTGATATCCGCTGCCGAATGGGGCCACTTAGAATGTGACCTCTTCGGACCTGTAATTGTCCGGCGAGCCGAACACTACATCTAGCGTGATTTTTCCTGTGCAATGTACTTCTCGACTAGGGATTATTCCCCTGAAGGTTGTGCAGCGTACCTTTAGTAGGCGCACAAGTCAGCCTCAAATCTGTGGAAAACAGCATACATCCCATCTGCCATTATTTCTAATGATGTACATCCCATTTGCTAATTCTTAAGATTTTCTTGGAACCCATCTTCTTTTTGTTAGCATTACACCCCATATTGTGGCCACGGTTAAAAAGTATACGAAATTTTGCATATTTCGGTGTGGTCAACTGTTTTTAATCCAAAAATATCGATTCACATTCAAACTATTTTGAAAAATAATTTATATAAATATAAAATCCAAATAATTGTCCACGCATAAAAATCAATGGAATTTAAGATCTTGTAATGAAAAAATTGAAACTAATTCCCAGTTTGATGTGTTTTAAAAATGTACAGGACATTTCTGGGCAAACCAAATGAAACTCTCATCGTCTTGAAAGATTTGCAGCCCAGCAGGGCCAATAAAGCAAGTAGGCCTTGTTTGGGTATTTCTTTTAAAAAATAGAACTGGGCTAGCCATTTTTAGCAAGAAAAAAACACAACTGTGCTCATGATGTGGTAAACATAAATAAAACCCTGGCTAGACGGGCCACAACCCCCGCACAGCCCCGTTGTTACCCTGACCCGTCGCTAAAACTAGTATAAATAACAATTGCTTGTTCCTAAAAAAACTGCGCGACTTGTTGGGTCCCTGGTGTCAGCCGCTTGTAGTGTAATTCTCTCGTTTATTGACTACGTTGACAATGGCGTAAGCACCAGATGTCCAACCATTAGGACTAGGAGGAACCATATTTTTGGGCTTGTACTATAGAGGCACTTGCTTGCGTACTGCCATGACGCTGGTGGGTCCCTACTTTCATCCTCTCCACGTACAGTCATCACCTTGTTCCTCTCGATTGTTGACGACGTTGACAACACAAGAGGGCGGTGCACTGCGCACGGCGAGCGAACCAAGGCCGCAAGGCGGAGGACGATGGCGAGGCCTCGGACGGAACGAACAGGAGCCGTTGAAGATGCGCTGGTCCAGTCGCAGGCGGAGGGGAGTACGAGGGTTGACTGGTTCGGGCACGGGTGCGTGTTGGGGCTGACGTCGTCGGAGAATAACAAGACGTGTGGGGGAATAGAGGGAGGGACTGGCCAACGTTGGAGTGTACGTACGGTAGGGCTGCGAAGGCGCAACCAGCCATGGGAGGCGGGAGCAGGCGGAGCCGATGGGGTGGTTTGGTTTGGGCGCCTGGAAGAAGAAGAAGACAAGAGATAGAAGATACACGGCAGATGTTGGATGTCAATCCATCGGCTGGTAGGCAGAACCGTTTGCTGACTGGCTAGTAAGTCGACACCACCTTGGACAGGCTATTTCCTCGCGGGTCCCAAATGTCAGAATCCAAATCTGTCACGGTCATGCAGCCTTTCCTATGAAAATTTATAGCCCATTTGATGTGCTAGTTCGAAATAAGTTTGTGGGTGCTGGTGGGGGCTAATCACTTGGCTTCTGTAATGCACAGTGAGCTCAAGCAGCCGGCCTGAGTGATGTTATTTCCCTTGGTTGTGATTTGTTACAATATTTCGCTCTAAATTAAACGAATGGCAAGCCATTTGCCTTGTTCCAAAGAAAATATGACAGTCACAGCCGAGTTGAAAAGGGCAGGAACATCTAACTCCATCTTACAAACTGTACTAAAGCACGAGGGTTGAATGTTCATCAGGTTTACAAAAAAACCCAGATTGAAGAGGGCAACAACATCTAACTCCAGCACTGTTTTCGGCATTCATAGTCAAATGGATCGGTCAAGTCCATAGAATGAACATCCTGGGTCGTAAAATTTACTGGATTATGACCACAATATGTTGTAAATAGAAGCCCGACACATTCAGAAGCTCTTTTGCCCACCTGAAACTCCTTTTTTTGCTCTTCGACATACCCATTCGCCAAAACTATGCTGCTGATAAACTTAAGCCTGATGGACAATAGTAACCTCACATTCAGCAGGAAGAATGTGACAAATCTTGTGTTTGCACGGTTGGCTACATATCGTTCTAGCGTTATTGTCTTTAATCGAATCTCATGAGAAGTGAGAAAATCCCGATGCTTAGGAATCCACTGATTGGTTATAACTTTCTTACCCCGTCATGTTTCCTAAATAGACATGAAGATTGAAAACAGTTAAGGTCTAAAAGAAGAGTGTCGAAAGAGCAACAGCTGAACGGTTAATTCTAGTACACTATATGCGGGATTCCAATGTGCGTGAAATTATCACCTTTATATACAACTTCTCCGGACATGGAAAGCATTGTAGCAAGCCAATAATCTTGTTCAAATCAAAACTATTCATTTGGATATATAAGATCTTGATAGAATCCAGCACCATTGATAGGCCATCCATGGAGAAACTCTTCATTGAGCATAGAACATAATATTAGTACAAAATGTGTACTCCAAGATGATATATAAATTACGCGCAGTAATTTAAAATGCAGCTTATGGTTACAAGTGTAGATGATAATATAAAGTACCTGAAGAACTGTGGAGCCAAACACCATATTGAAATGAGCACAAAGATCATGTATTACACCCAAGGTCTCCAGTTTAGGCGCAGAGAGGACGATTATTTGCAACGGTGAATAACTAGAATCAAGGATAAACCTTTGAAGTGAAGGGGCATCTTGGATGATGAGCTGCCTTCCGTCAAAAGAAATTCCAATTCTTACAAGGTTAGGCGACTTTATTTGGAGACAACCGATTCTTACTGTGAAAACAAGCACCAAGCACTCCAGCGCAGGGCAACTGGAGTGGATGATGCTATGCAATGAGGCCTCCGATATACGAACCTGCACAAGTGAAAGTTTCTTGAGAAATGAGAGTCGAAGGTTTAGTACCAGATTGTCCGGTAGGTAGCACAGCGCAAAGGTGGCAGTGTGGAGAGAGGAGGAAAACCGTGAGATGGACATCGGTGCTGAGGGCACAAGTTCATGGCGTTCGGTATGTGGTATGTGATTTCTAGGGGAATAGCAGAACTCAAGCAGCTGTAGTTCTGTGAATTCAAGGAATTTCAGCCAGGCGTCCACCATACAGGGCATGGTATGCTTTCTCAGGTAGCCTGACGGGATGAAAAGGCTTTGAACGGAGCCCTGGTGGGAGGAGACGATGGCTCTAGGGATTTCAAAATCATTGAAGAGAGAAAGCTGACGACAGTCGAGATTAAGGGGCACGGCGCGCCATAGAGGGCGCCACCAAATTGAGAGGACTTGGGTGCGGCAGCAATCCTTTGTGGGGAGAAGCGAGATGATCTCCCCAAGGACGGCGTCCGGGAGATCGCTGATGCGGTCCACCCGAGATTCTACGGGTTCCTGCGATCCGGTGGGGGTGGGGTTGCCGCTTCTCCCTGCGTTGCCGGGTGCGGGATCTACAACAGGCGTCGCCGCTGGTGGGAGCCTCATCTTCTTGGTGCTGGGGTCAGCCGACTCCATTTTCCTCGAGGGCGTCGCGTCGCTCTCATGGATTTGAGCAGAGTAACGAATGATGAGCCTAGTTGTAGTGCGAGCGAAGAAGAAGGGGAGCTAGGGGTTTTCTGTAGGAGTGAGGAAGAAGGGGAGCCGGGGTTTTCTGTAGGAGCGAGGTGAGGAATTTGGGGGTAGGAGTGGAGCGATCTGATGTGAGGTGGGTGGGAGTAAGGAGGAAGAAGAGCACCTAGGTTTTTTTTTGGGGGGGGGGGTGTGCTGGGTGTGGGTAGCGCCTTTTGAATTGATTTTACTATTTACTAGTGTGGATTGGCTGATTTGTCTTGGGCCCAGAGAAACAATTACTACTAGTACAGTGGAGACACTCTACAGCTACCTAGAAAAACAATTACTACTAGTACAGTTGAGACACTCTACCGCTTCTGGCTCCTCCTAGGTCATTGAAACGTCTCCCTCTACTTAATGTCGTTATACTTTTGTTCACCGACATGCGGGCCATGCAGCGCGCGGGCCCAAATGCCATCCACCAAATTAGAAGGCGGTATGCAGGCGGAGAGTCAACCCGGTCGTAGCGCGGCAGTAACAAGCCGTCGTATCACAAAACCCCACCTCCCCGCAGTTTAAGTTTGATGGACGAAGCAACCATCATTTCACTCTTCGCTGAATCCCCTTCTCCCTCACCGTCTTCAAGAAAGGCAACACTCGCATCTGCCACTGTTCTTCTCTCCCAACCAAGGGAAGGTAAGCAGATCCATGATGTTGGTATATTTTCGGTCAGAGAAAAAAAAACTTTTGCAAAGCAGTAACCGATCCTCACTCTCTTTTTTGTTTCATTGTCATTGCGATTGTGTTTTCCTTTCAGTGGTCTCCTAGTATTCGTCAGTTTCGTGATGGACCAAGGAGAACCAGGCAAAGATCTGCTGATATTGGCGCAGACGCGGGAGGCTGATCCCCACGAGACAGAGAGCTCCAAGAAGATGGAGGCAACCACCGAGCCGACCCCAGATACGCTCACGGCCACTACTAAGATGGTCAACGCCCCGTTTGAGGTTACAGCTCCCGTGGCACTGCAGGAGCAGTTTTCCCCCTTCGAGGATGTGTCCCCCCCCCCCCCCGCTGAGCTGCCCAAGGTGATTTCCTTCTTTGCCGATCTCGATTGTGGTTTTCATCTAAGTATGTGGTGATTTTTTAAGAAAAGGAAGTATCTGGTGATTAATAATGCAAAATTTTATTAGCTTTGATGCCATGCTATACATAGTGGTTTAAATAACTTGTGCTTCTTATACTGAAAAGTAATTCAGAATTTGTTTCTGTTTCAGTTAGAGCCCTGATGCAGACAAGGATTGTGTGGTTGTGCATGTCACTCGCTATGAGGCGGACGACCTGAATATACGCTCTGGGAAAACAGAGTTCTTAGGCTGTTGGATCCTGGAAGCCATTTGCGGTTATACCAATGAAGAGGTGTATTCCAGCCTCACTGTTGTCAGGCGTGTTGTCCAGGGTGTACTGAAGCACAAGAAGTTCAAAGCTACTCCTTCGTTTGTGAGGCATACTGTTCTTGTCAAGCTTACGCAGGAAGATGACGTGGCATGCCTCCACAAACAAGTTTATCAGTGGCAAGGCCAGAAGGTTGTCGTCATGAAGGTTCACAGGATTGAGCTGCTGCGGGACGTCCTCGATGATGTTCATGGCAAGGTCCGTCTTGTGTCCAGCCCAAATTAGATCGAGGCATGAAATAGTTGCCCCAGCTAGTGTTTAATAGTAGTTTGGATTGTGTCTAATTATCCGAACCTTGCCTGTTATCGACCCCTCTAGGGCTAGTACTCTGTTTGAATCCGTCTATGGGAACCGCTCCTACTTTTGTGTGCCCGTGAATCATGTGAGAACCATCGTAATTGTTGCTGAAACAGATGCGTCCTCACTAGTTTTTTCATGAATATGGCATGGTAAGACATAAGTTGTCACGGTTTATCATACGAGCAGTGTGTGTTTTGATGAAATATAGCACTCGTTCGAGAACCGTGCACCAACGTATACATAAGTACTTGTAAACACTGTTGGTGCTACCCCACTTGTAAGCAGTTGTGCAAAACACGACATATTGGCTCAGCTTGCTTCAACACTAGGCTATCGACCAGCTAACAATCAACAATCTGTTATCTGACATATAAGCAACTATGTTTCTTGTTATAGTGGTTCATGCAGTTAATTGAGGCCACAATGTAATAAAGTCCAAACGTTCAACGTTAGTCCAGCGCTCATGTGGAACACTCACATTAAACTCGTCTTCATAAAAATCTTGAAAAGCATAAGTTAAGCAGTTTTATACATCTCAACGATTCATAGAACATAACAAACATATACTAGTTCACAGCAAAAAGACAAAGTTGTGAGAAGGTTTACAAATCAGGAAAAAACAAGCAAGGCTTCTCTGAGCAAAGGGCCTCCCGACAGACTTAAATTTCCTGGAGTTCACTCTGGTTTTTTCTGGTTGCCACCATCCAGGGTTAGGTTCTCTCATTCCAGAAAATTATAATTGTGGTCTCAGCTGGAATGCTGAATTGAACCATGTAGTGTACTAACCAGTTGAAATGCTTGTGCATTCCACTAAATTTAAGCACCGTTATTTGCACAAATAAGCAGACCACAATGCCTCTTGTCTGCGCACCTGTCCAAAACACCGCCGTGCAGCCGTGCCGGCTAGTCCTCGGTCCGTGGAAGAACTGGCAGAAAGTGCATTCCCGACTAGGATGTAGTTGTTTTTGCTCGTCCCTGCACTGCAATCAGGAAGTAAAATTTACGAATCAGCTTCTTTTAGATTGCGTTGGTCATTCTACCTTAGTTACTACCAATGTAGGAATACCTTGAAGACTGGAGGTTAGACGACGGCAACGAGGGATAGCCATCTCATTTTGCCCAGTTGTACTAAAACTGAGGTGTGTGCTTTTGATTGCGCGGATAGAAACGATACGGAGACAGACATTCCGAAACGATATGGAGACAGACATCCCTGTTTGCGCAAATACGAAATACGGTTATTTAAACAGTGCCAGATATTACTACTTTCCCCCATTTCCTCTTAGAACCAAGTCCTAGATTCATGCTACAGCTTTCCCACTTTCTTCCCTGTTTGAACCAACACTTTGAGTTGACTGTATGAACTAGCTTTACCTCTAATAATAGTAGAAGTCTAGGTGGCTTTGGAACAGTGGACGGAAGTAGAAAAGGATCCACACGAAGGGGGGAGAGCTGGGGCAGTAGAGCAAGGCAGGTTTCGAAGGAATATATACCTGAGGGTCATCGGCATGTGGCAAAGACGGCATCGGGAGGCCGCTTCTTGGCCACAATACCGCATGGAGGAAGAAGGGGTCGGAGGCCCTCCCGAGCCGGCGCTCTCTCGGAGAGAACGGCATGGCCGCCGATCAAGACGCGCGGGCAGCCATTGGTCTTCTCCCTCGCCGCCGACGATAGCATGAACGATGCACCTACACCCCCTGCCCCGGTCGAGGTTGTCCGGCCGGATTTGTGACCAGCCGTGAGCTGAGAGAGAGAGTGTGGCCACCTATGTCTTGCTTAGATCTGGAGAGCATGAGAGAGTGAATGAGAGGAACCCTAGTAAAGCAAGCGCTAAGGCTCCTGCTTTTATATATAGTGGAGTGATTTTGTTGTACCGGCTTCAAAAAAACTGCGCTCCTACGTGTACCCACGAGTGGGTGTGAGAGAACTAGTGTGTGTGTGCACCGCTTCTCTTTGTGAGAGTACAATATATACTATGCCCAAAGAACGTTCGCCGCAAGAGTAATAATATAAGTGTGTGACGTGTGAGCTAAAATAAAATGTGCGTGTCGTCTTTTGTTTTTTATAAGTTCTGAGGGTAGGGTGTGAAGAGCACATATGTGCGTGACGTCTACCTGCAGATAGACGATGGGTGCCACGTGCGAGTCTGCGAGAGGACTCGGGAGAGTTGTGACTCGTGAGGGTGCGTGTGTCGGGGAACGTAGCAGAAATTCAAAATTTTCTACGCATCACCAAGATCTATCTATGGAGAGACTAGCAACGAGAGAGAGGAGTGCATCTACATACCCTAGTAGATCGCGAGCGGAAGCGTTCAAGAGAACGGGGTTGAGGGAGTCGTACTCGTCGTGATCCAAATCACCGAAGATCCTAGTGACGAACAGACGGCACCTCCGCGTTCAACACACGTGCAGCCCGGTGACGTCTCTCGTGCCTTGATCCAGCAAGGAGAGAGGGAGAGGTTGGGGAAGACTCCGTCCAGCAGCAGCACAACAGCATGGTGGTGATGGAGGAGCGTGGCACTCCAGTAGGGCTTCGCCAAGCACTGCGAGAGACGAGGAGGGAGAGAGGTAGGGCTGTGCCAAGAGAGAGTTCATCTCGTGTGTTTTGCAGCCCCCAATACCTCAAGTATATATAGGGGAAGGGGAGGGGCTGCGCCCCCATCTAGGGTTCCCTACCAAGGGGTGGCGGCAGCCCCCAAAACCCATCTAGGGTGCGGCCAAGGGGGGGGGGAAGAGAGGGGGGCGCCCTAGGGTGGGCCTTAAGGCCCATCTAGACCTAGGGTTTGCCCCCTCCCACTCTCCCTGCGCCTTGGGCCTTGGTGGGGGGGCGCACCAGCCCACCTGGGGCTGGTCCCCTCCCACACTTGGCCTACGCAGCCCTCTGGGGCCGTTGGCCCCACCTGGTGGACCCCCGGGACCCTCCCGGTGGTCCCTATACGTTACCGATAGCACCCGAAACTTTTCCGGTGACCAAAACAGGCTTCCCATATATAAATCTTTACCTCTGGACCATTCCGGAACTCCTCGTGACGTCCGGGATCTCATCCGGGACTCCGAACAACATTCGGTAACCATGTATATCTATTCCCTATAACCCTAGCGTCATCGAACCTTAAGTGTGTAGACCCTATGGGTTCGGGAACCATGCAGACATGACCGAGACAACTCTCCGGCCAATAACCAACAGCGGGATATGGATACCCATGTTGGCTCCCACATGTTCCACGATGATCTCATCGGATGAACCACGATGTCAAGGACTCAATCAATCCCGTATACAATTCTCTTTGTCTAGCGGTATAGTACTTGCCCGAGATTCGATCGTCGGTATCCCGATACCTTGTTCAATCTCGTTACCAGCAAGTATCTTTACTCGTTCCATAACACATCATCCCGCGATCAACTCCTTGATCACATTGTGCACATTATGATGATGTCCTACCGAGTGGGCCCAGAGATACTTCTCCATCACACGGAGTGACAAATCCCAGTCTCGATTCGTGCCAACCCAACAGACACTTTCGGAGATACCCGTAGTGCACCTTTATAGGCACCTAGTTGCGCTGTGAAGTTTGGTACACCCAAAGCATTCCTACGGTATCCGGGAGTTGCACAATCTCATGGTCTAAGGAAAAGATACTTGACATTTAGAAAAGCTTTAGCATACGAACTACACGATCTTGTGCTAGGCTTAGGATTGGCTCTTGTCCATCACATCCTTCTCCTAATGATGTGATCGCGTTATCAATGACATCCGATGTCCATGGTCAGGAAACGATAACCATCTATTGATCAACGAGCTAGTCAACTAGAGGCTCACTAGGGACATGTTGTGGTCTATGTATTCACACATGTATTACGGTTTCATGTTAATATAATTATAGCATGAACAATAGACAATTATCATGAACAAGGAAATACAATAATAACCATTTTATTATTGCCTCTAGGGCATATTTCCAACAGCCTCCCACTTGCACTAGAGTCAATAATCTAGTTTACATCACTATGTGATTGTAATGAATCAACACCCATGGGGTTTGATCATATCTTGCTTGTGAGAGAGGTTTTTAGTCAACGGATCTGAACCTTTCAGATCCGTGTGTGATTTGCAAATCTCTATGCAGCTACCACGCTCTATTTGGAGCTATTCCAAATAACTGTTCTACTATACGAATCCGGTTTACTACTCAGAATAATCCGGATTAGTGTCAAATTTTGCATCGGCGTAACCCTTTACGATGAACTCTTTTACCACCTACATAATCGAGAAAATTCCTTAGTCCACTAGTTACTAAGGATAAGTTTGACCGTTGTCCTGTGATCCATTCCTGGATCACTCTTGTACCCCTTGACTGACTCATGGCAAGGCACACTTCCGGTGCGGTACACAGCATAGCATACTATAGAGCCTACATCTCAAGCATAGGGGACGACCTTCGTCCTTTCTCTCTCTTCTGCCGTGGTCATGTCTTGAGTCTTACTCAATACTCACACCATATAACACAACCAAGAACTCCTTCTTTGCTGATCTATTTTGAACTCCTTCAAAATCTTGTCACGGTATGTATTCATTTGAAAGTACTATTAAGCATTTTGATCTATCCTTATAGATCTTGATGCTCAATGTTCAAGTAGCTTAATCCAGGTTTTCCATTGAAAAACACTTTTCAAATAACCCTATATGCTTTCTTGAAATTCTACATCATTTTCGATCAACAATATGCCAACAACATATACTCATCAGAAATGCTATAGTGCTCCCACTCACTTCTTTGGAAATACAAGTTTCTCATAAACTTTGTGTAAACCCAAAATCTTTGATCATCTCATCAAAGCGTATATTCCAACTCCGAGATGCTTACTCCAGTCCTCAGAAGGATTGCTGGAGCTTTGCACACTTGTTAGCATCTTTCAGGATTGGCAAAACCTTCTGGTTGTATCACACACAACCTTTCCTCAAGAATATTGTCGAGGAAACAATGTTTTGACATCCTATCTACAAGATTTCATAAATAATGCAGTAACTGCTAATATAATTCCAACAGACTCTTAGCATCGCTACGAGTGAGAAAGTCTCATCGTAGTCAACTCCTTAAACTTGTCAGAAAACATCTTAGCGACAAGTTGAGCTTTCTTAATGGTGACACTTACCATCATTGTCTGTCTTCCTTTTAAAATCCAACTATACCCAACAGCCTTATGACGATCAAGTAGTTCTTCCAAAGTCTACACTTTGTTTTCATACATGGATCCTCTCTCAGATTTTATGGCCTCGTGCCATTTGTCGGAATCCGGGCCCACCATCGCTTCTCCATAGCTCGTAGGTTCATTGTTGTCTAGCAACATGACCTCTAAGACAGGATTGCGTACCACTCTAAAGTAGTACGCTTCCTTGTTGACCTACGAGGTTCGGTAGTGACTTGATCCAAAGCATCATGATCACTATCATCAGCTTCCACTTCAATTGGTGTAGGTGCCACATGAACAACTTCCTGTGCCCTGCTACACACTGGTTGAAGTGATGGTTCATTAACCTCATCAAGTCTCCACCATCCTCCCACTCAATTCTTTCGAGAGAAACTTTTCCTCGAGAAAGGACCCGTTTCTAGAAACAATCACTTTTGCTTCCGGCTCTGAATTAGGAGGTATACCCAACTATTTTGGGTGTCCTATGAAGATGTATTTATCCGCTTTGGGTTCGAGCTTATCAGGATGAAACTCTTTCACATAAGCGTCACAGCCCCAAACTTTCAAGAAACGACAGCCTAGGTTTCTCTAAACCATAGTTCATACACTGTCATCTCAACGGAATTACGTGGTGCCCTATTTG
Organism: Triticum aestivum; assembly: GCF_018294505.1. Lineage (NCBI taxonomy): Eukaryota > Viridiplantae > Streptophyta > Magnoliopsida > Poales > Poaceae > Triticum > Triticum aestivum. The sequence continues at coordinate 593,806,941 of NC_057801.1, read as the reverse complement.
AAGTGAATGCGTTTGTCTCTAATGCCTAACCCATAAACGATAGTGGTAATTCGACAAGAGACATCATGGTATGCCCTATATCCAATAGGGTGCATCTATGATGTTCGGACACACATCACACTATGGTGTTCCAGGCGGAGTTAGTTGTGAAACAATTTCCACAATGTCTTAATTGTGTACCAAACTCACAATTCAGATATTCATCTCTATGATCATATCATAGGCATTTTTATCCTCTTTTCACGAAGATCTTCAACTTCACTCTGAAATTAATTGAACCTTTCAATAATTCAGACTTGTGTTTCATCAAGTAAATATACTTAGCATCTACTCAAATCATCTGTGAAGCAAGAACATAATGATATCCACTGCTTGCCTCAACACTCATTGGACAGCACACATCAAAATGTATTACTTCCAACAAGTTGCTTTCTTTTTCCATCTTACTAAAAAACGAGGCTTTCAGTCATCTTGCCCATGTGGTATGATTTGCATGTCTCAAGTGATTCAAAATCAAGTAAGTCCAAACGATCCATCTGTATGGAGTTTCTTCATGCGTACATACCAATAGACATGGTTCGCATGTCTCAAACTTTTCAAAAACGAGTGAGTCCAAAGATCCATCAACATGGAGCTTCTTCATGTGTTTTATACCAATATGACTCAAATGGCAGTGCCACAAGCAGGTGGTACTATCATTACTATCTTATATCTTTTGGCATGAACATGTGTATTACTATGATCGAGATTCAATAAACCATTCATTTTAGGTGCAAGACCATTGAAGGTATTATTCAAATAAACAGAGTAACCATTATTCTCCTTAAATGAATAACCATATTGCGATAGACATAATCCAATTATGTCTATGCTCAACGCAAACACTAAATAACAATTATTTAGGTTTAACACTGATCCCGATGGTAGAGGGAGCGTGCGATGTTTGATCACATCAACCTTGGAAATACTTCCAACACATATCGTCACCTCGCCTTTAGCTAGTCTCCGTTTATTTCGTAGCCTTTTATTTCGAGTTACTAACACTTAGCAACTGAACTGATATCTATTATCATGGTGCTACTAGGAGTACTAGTAAAGTACACATCAATATAATGTATATCCAATATACTTCTGTCGACCTTGCCAGCCTTCTCATCTACCAAGTATCAAGGGTAGTTCCGCTTCAGTGACCGTTCCCCTCATTATAGAAGCACTTAGTCTCGGGTTTGGGTTCAACCTTGGGTTTCTTCACTAGAGCAGCAACTGATTTGCCATATCATGAAGTATCCCTTCTTGCCCTTGCCCTTCTTGAAACTAGTGGTTTCACTAACCATCAACAATTGATGCTCCTTCTTGATTTCCACTTTCACGGTGTCAAACATCGTGAATATTTCAAGGATCATCATATCTATCCCTGATATGTTATAGTTCATCACGAAGCTCTAGTAGCTTGGTGGCAATGACTTTGGATAAACATCACTATCTCATCTGGAAGATTAATTCCCACTTGATTCAAGTGATTGTTGTACCCAGACAATCTAAGTACAAGATCAACGATTGAGCTTTTCTCCCTTAGTTTGTTGGCTAAGAAACTCGTCGGAGGTCTTATAACTCTTGACGGATGCATGAGCCTGAAATCCCAATTTCAGCCCTCGAAACATCTCATATGTTCCGCGACATTTCGAAATCGTCTTCGGTGCCTCAATTCTAAACCGTTTAACATTATAGAACTATCACGTAGTTATCAAAACGTGTATGTCAAATGTTCACAACATCCACAGGCGACGTTCGAGGTTCAGCACACCGAGTGGTGCATTAAGGACATAAGCCTTCTATGCAGCAATGAGGACAATCCTCAGTTTTCGGACCCAGTCCGCATAATTGCTACTATCAACTTTCAACTAAATTTTCTCTAGGAACATATCTAAAACAGTAGAACTAAAGCGCGAGCTACGACATAATTTGCAAAAACCTTCTTGACTATGTTCAGGATAATTAAGTTCATCTTATGAACTCCCACTCAGATAGACATCCCTCTAGTCATCTAAGTGATTACATGATCGGAGTCAACTAGGCTGTGTCCGATCATCACGTGAGACGGACTAGTCATCATCGGTGAACATCTTCATGTTGATTGTATCTACTATACGACTCATGCTCGACCTTTCAGTCTCTTGTGTTCCGAGGCCATGTCCGTACATGCTAGGCTCGTCAAGTCAACCTAAGTGTTTCGCGTGTGTAAATCTGGCTTACACCCGTTGTATGTGAATGTTAGAATCTATCACACCCGATCATCACGTGGTGCTTTGAAACAACGAACTTTCACAACGGTGCACAGTTAGGGGGAACACTTTCTTGAAATTTTAATGAGGGATCATCTTATTTACTACCGTCGTTCTAAGCAAATAAGATGCATAAACATGATAAACATCACATGCAATCAAAAAGTGACATGATATGGCCAATATCATTTTGCTCCTTTCGATCTCCATCTTTGGGGCTCCATGATCATCATCGTCACCGGCATGACACCATGATCTCCATCATCATGATCTCCATCATCGTGTCTCCATGAAGTTGTCTCGCCAACTATTACTTCTACTACTATGGCTAACGGTTTATCAATAAAGAAAAGTAATTACATGGCGTTGTTCAATGACACGCAGGTCATACAATAAATTAAGACAACTCTTATGGCTCCTGCCGGTTGTCATACTCATCGACATGCAAGTCGTGATTCCTATTATAAGAACATGATCAATCTCATACATCACATATCATTCATCACATTGTTTTGGCCATATCACATCACATAGCATATCCTGCAAAAACAAGTTAGACGTCCTCTAATTGTTGTTTGCATGTTTTACGTGGCTGCTATGGGTTTCTAGCAAGAACGTTTCTTACCTACGCAAAAGCCACAACGTGATATGCCAATTGCTATTTACCCTTCATAAGGACCCTTTTCATCGAATCCGATCCAACTAAAGTGGGAGAGACTGGCACCCGCTAGCCACCTTATGCAACAAGTGCATGTCAGTCGGTGGAACCTGTCTCACGTAAGAGTACGTGTAAGGTCGGTCCAGGCCGCTTCATCCCACAATGCCGCTGAATCAAGATAAGACTAGTAACGGTAAGCAAATTGAACAAATCATCGCCCACAACTACTTTGTGTTCTACTCATGCATAGACACTACGCAATAGACCTAGCTCATGATGCCACTGTTGGGGAACGTAGCAGAAATTCAAAATTTTCTACGCATCACCAAGATCTATCTATGGAGAGACTAGCAATGAGAGATAGGAGTGCATCTACATACCCGTGTAGATCGCGAGCGAAAGCATTCAAGAGAACGGGGTTGAGGGAGTCGTACTCGTCATGATCCAAATCACCGAAGATCCTAGTGCCGAACGGACGACACCTCCGCGTTCAACACACGTGCAGTCCGGTGACGTCTCCCGTGCCTTGATCCAGCAAGGAGAGAGGGAGAGGTTGGGGAAGACTCCATCCAGCAGCAGCACAACAGCATGGTGGTGATGGAGGAGAGTGGCACTCCAGCAGGGCTTCGCCAAGCACTGCGAGAGATGAGGAGGGAGAGAGGTAGGGCTGTGCCAAGAGAGAGTTCATCTCGTGTGTTTTGCAGCCCCCAATACCTCAAGTATATATAGGGGAAGGGGAGGGGCTGCTCCCCCATCTAGGGTTCCCTCCCTAGGAGTGGCGGCAGCCCCCAAAACCCATCTAGGGTGCGGCCAAGGGGGGGAAGAGAGGGGGGCGCCCTAGGGTGGGCCTTAAGGCCCATCTAGACCTAGGGTTTGCCCCCTCCCACTCTCCCTGCGCCTTGGGCCTTGGTGGGGGGGCGCACCAGCCCACCTGGGGATGGTCCCCTCCCACACTTGGCCTACGCAGCCCTATGGGGCTGTTGGCCCCACCTGGTGGACCCCCGGGACCCTCCCGGTGGTCCCGGTATGTTACCGATAGCGCCGGAAACTTCTCCGGCGACCAAAACAGGACTTCCCATATATAAATCTTTACCTCCGGACCATTCCGGAACTCCTCGTGATGTCTGGGATCTCATCCGGGACTCCGAACAACATTCGGTAACCCCATATATCTATTCCCGATAACCCTAGCATCATCGAACCTTAAGTGTGTAGACCCTACGGGTTCGGGAACCATGCAGACATGACCGAGACAACTCTTCGGCCAATAACCAACAGCGGGATCTGGATACCCATGTTGGCTCCCACATGTTCCACGATGATCTCATCGGATGAACCATGATGTCAAGGATTCAATCAATCCCATATACAATTCTCTTTGTCTAGCGGTATAGTACTTGCCCGAGATTCGATCATCGGTATCCCGATACCTTGTTCAATCTCGTTACGGGCAAGTCTCTTTACTCGTTCCGTAACACATCATCCCGCGATGAACTCCTTGATCACATTGTGCACATTATGATGATGTCCTACCGAGTGGGCCCAGAGATACCTCTCCGTCACACGGAGTGACAAATCCCAGTCTCGATTCGTGCCAACCCAACAGACACTTTCGGAGATACACGTAGTGCACCTTTATAGCCACCCAGTTACGTTGTGACGTTTGGTACACCCAAAGCATTCCTACGGTATCCAGGAGTTGCACAATCTCATGGTCTAAGGAAAAGATACTTGACATTTAGACAAGCTTTAGCATACGAACTACACGATCTTGTGCTAGGCTTAGGATTGGGTCTTGTCCATCACATCATTCTCCTAATGATGTGATCGCGTTATCAATGACATCCAATGTCCATGGTCAGGAAACCATAACCATCTCAACAAGCTAGTCAACTAGAGGCTCACTAGGGACATGTTGTGGTCTATGTATTCACACATGTATTATGGTTCCAGTTAATACAATTATAGCATGAACAATAGACAATTATCATGAGCAAGGAAATACAATAATAACCATTTTATTATTGCCTCTAGGGCATATTTCCAATAGCGTGTGCGTGAGAGAGAGGGGGGCACGTATCAATGCAATGCATGTGTCCATAAATCATTATCCGACAAACGTTCGCCACAAGCCTTTTCCTGATGAACGCCGTAAGAACCGTTAGATCGGCATCCGACAGTGTCAATTTTGCCATGTCATTTAACAGAACAACCACTCCTCCTACACACAAATCTTCCACGTGAGTGTTAGCAACTGCCATATGCTCCCTCCGTTCCGAAATGCAGTGCATATAGCTTTATTGAAAATTCGAACCTCGGAAACTTTTACCGAGTTTTTGTGTACCAAATTGCACATGTAGAATACCCTGTATATATCATTTCATTCATCTTCGAGAGGTAACTATAAAGATGGGTGAGGAGTCTACAAAGAAAGACCATCGTATCACTCGCAGCAATTTCAACCATCCTTTAGTGTCGAGGAATATCATAGGAACTCTATATGATATGATTTTTATAGGATTTTTTTCCTTTAGAGCCAATTGGTTCATTAGAATAGATTCATATACTCTACATTTCAAAGGAAATAAACATGATATCATTTCTATAGCTTTAGAGCCACTTGGTTCATATGAATGGATTCCTATACTCCCTTAATTTCAAAGGAAAATAAACATTAGCGTATATTCAATAGAAAAGTTCCTATGATATGAACCAAATTACATCTCTTTAATAATCCCTCCTCATAGGAATTGAGATACATGTCATCTCTAGATTCAATAGAAAAGTTCCTATGATGTGAACCAAATGACATCTCTTTTCCAATCCCTACTCATAGGAATTGAGATCCTCCATGTCATCTCTTTCCCTACAAATTCCATGGATACATCTTCTATTCCTAAACAGATAGTACAACCCACTAGTAGCTTTTTTCCAAAACATGCAACTATGGCACAAGAACTATATAGTGTGCCAATAACTTTGAAAGATGGTCGTTGGATGAAGCTAACCCGATAGTGCAGAGATGGGCAAATCCGAGCACTACTGGCCATTAGATATCATCAACATTCCACCAGATCTGCCACATGTACAATTTAGAAGACTCCATGGTTGAACTTAAGCATAATGCACAAACCTCAAAACACAAGCACTTCTCCTTTGTTCTAGAATCTTCTGTATCATAATTGATTATTTTTTTCTAAATGAATTGCCATTATTTGTTTTTTACTTTATGATTTACAATGCACAACCCCATGAATCTTAACATTTTTATAAAATTAATTGATTTTGAATGAGATGAACTATAAGAACTAAACGAACATCTACATCATGCATATATGACTCAAAGCTTTACATGCTATAGTGTGTATTTATTCATAATTTGGTCGAAATCTCATGCGTTTAATACATGTGTACCTTACTAGTTTTGAGTAGAGTAGCGAATTTCACGCGGCCCCGGGTATATCGAAATGCAGGGCCCATGCATCATTGCCTTTCGGTCAAACCTACGTCCACAATTTTTTGTACGTGCTATATCTCCACTGGTCCCCGAACCCAAAATGCTACCTCGTTCCCGTAAAACCAAGCGGCCCACACATATTTAAGGCGTCGACTCGAACCCGTTTACTACGACGTGGCCCCGCACGCCGTAGTACTCCTACAAACCCTACCGCCGCACTCATCATTGGTTTTCTTCAAGAGGACGAGGGAGAAGCCGATTTGTAGTGGAGGCGCTTTAAAAAAAGGATCTGTAGTGGAGACACCTACCCTAGGGTGCCCTAGGTAGCTGCCGCACACATCATTGTTTTCTCTTTTCTTTATGCTCTTGCGTGCTAGAGTGAAATGATGGTTGCTTCGTCCGTCCAGCTTAATGCGGGAAAGGTGGGGCTTTGTGATTTGACCCCTCATCACTTATTTTCTACTACTGCGGCGCTACGACCGGGGTGCCTCCAATTTCAACCACTGCTCCGAACTGTAATTTGGTGCATCACACGTGGAACAAGACGGTGGATGAGCCACATGTCTGCCAAAGGGGTCCTATTAACTGTGTCGCCATTTCGTGTGCGGACTGACCCTGCTTGAGTTGCTATGCCAACACGACAGGAGCAGCCTACCACTTGGTTTTGCTCCTTGGTGAATCCTGACTATGTTGATCTAAAAAGATACGTGCTGAATTACCCTCTCTGTCTCGGTTTTTTATTTGTAGGCATCTCGGTTTATAGGGCCTTCACGTAGTTCTAGGTCATCCATTTGACTAACTAAATATGAGTTACTATGTCACAAAAAGTATATCATTGGATTCTTATTGGTTGATATGTGAAGAAACAAGAAACGAGGTAGAAGTTAATGCACCGCGCCTTAGTATTTTGGGATTATTTGGTTTTCGTAAGTTGACTTACTCACCTAGACGGAGGGAGTAATTGTATTTAAAAGTCGAGGGTGGGGCTTTTCCTGCGCGGTAGGCGGGGAAGTTCCACCTAGTCGGTTCAACAGAGACGCGAGAAGACGAGGGAGTAGGCTGCTGCAAACGTAGGGCTGTGTGATTTGACAACGAGTTACTGCTGGACAGGTGGGGCCCCTCGATTTGACTTGCCATTATCATTTTAACTATGGCGCTACGACCGGCGTGAGTCTCCCGATTCCTGACCACCTCCATACAGGTGCCTCTCCCAATGCTCCACCATGTAGTAGTAGAGGCTAACTCTTGCATGAGAGCCCACTTCTCCACTTTTTCCTTGCGTCTCTTTCCTCCACATATGCAAAAATGCCATGTAAAGAGCACTATTGTACTTACTTGCTCCTACAGGTTCTTAAGCTTGCCACATAGGCATAAAGTCTGATGTGGCAAGTTAATCAAGAAGAGAGAGTCTAGTTTGGTGACCCAAGGAAGAAACGGTGCTAAGAGTGTGTACCTAGGTGAAAAGACAATTTTGAGTCTATAGCTAATTAAATGAAGCAAACTTAGCAACACCATTTCATTGGAAGAGGTCACTCCTTGGCAAATGCAATAAATACTAGTACTCCCTGTGTCCCATTATATAAGAACGTTTTTGACACTACACTAGTGTCAAAAACGTTCTCATATTATGGGACGGAGGGAGTAAGAAGAAAGAGATAAGAGGAGTAAAAAAAATACACTTATAGCCAACCTTGTTGTAGTATGAGTGACTAAGTGATGACTATGTATGACATTCCAACATCAGATAGCCTAACGCACCGTGTTAAATCTCCAAGGGCGCGACCGCGCGAGCGACGCGACGGTCGTGGTAGGCGTGACCATGATACGGGCTGCTGGCAGCCCTTGGATCTGAGATCAAACGGTCGCATGCTAAGTTGCTGAAAATTTTAAGAATAACCCTCCGGGATAGGATATTCACCCATAGGTCTAGAATCACGCCATGCAACCGTTCGATCTCAGATCCAAGGGCTCTCGGAAGCCCGTATCATGGGAGAATGGAAAGCCACTACCCTGCCGTTCGCACGCTGGCAGTTCGCTCCTACTCGTCCCCGCACGTCCTCTAATACTACGGCGGTTCGCTCCTAGTCGTCCCGTCCATTCACATTACGGCAGTTCTACTAATCCTAACCCTCCTCCCAAATCCATGGCGTCCCAAATCTCCCTGATCGGCAGTGAGTACAAGGTTAGAACCATCACCAGCGATGAGTTCGACGTCATCTATACCCGTACTTCCGCGACTATGAAAGGATGCCTTTCTCGCTTCAGACGCATGTTCGAAAACTCACATGATGAGTGGGTCGCTGGGCTAGATGTTGAGTACACCACAGTCGTGGGACGAGAGAAGGATCTAAAGGACGAAGAGAGGAAGAAGCCCGCCGTGATCCAGGTTTGCGTACATAAAGTTTGCTTGGTCTACCACATATTCCATGCCGACGTTGAGTGCCAGGATTTTAAGAACTTCCTCGAGGACAAAACAGTCAAATTCGTTACTGTAGACTTTAAGAACGACAAAGAAGTTCTGCGTCGGATAGGCCTCGTTGTAGGCAACCCCTTCGACCTCTAGAAGAATCGGCTGGTGCCCTCTCGTCAGCCTTCAATGTTGACCCTGGCAGGAGCCATGGTTCATCCTTCGTATGGTAAACTTGAGAAACCTCCATACACGTTTCATCGGTATGCATGGTAGCGGAATGTACTAGATATAGACCACATCCAGTATGCTGCAATGGATGGCTACCTTTGTTTCAATATCTACAAGGGTTGGATGAAGAGCAACAGCCAAGTTGGCGGTTCGAGCAAAGAAGTATCGGCCAAGAGGAAGAGGGACAAGGACAAAGTCGAGGACGTGGACGAGGACTCTGAGTAAGGTGGCAGTGTTGTTGCTCATGGTGGTTCTAAACTTCAAATGCAGTGTCTACCAGATTAGTTGCATAGTTTAATTTCAGGTGTGCTTAGTTTAATTTGAGGGGTGTGTTGTGCTGAGCCCCCAGCAGAACTATGTTATGTTTCTTCTCGTTACTTTAACTCTTCAGTATGTACATACTAGTACTAGTATTTCTTTAATAGAATTTAGCACCCCAATTAAGCACGTACTAGATTTTTTAATAGTACTATATGCATAATTTGGCGACGAGCGCTCTCTATATGTACCACCTTTTTTTAAAATTTCAATTTTTGCTCCATGGCGCAATCCATCGATAGTGGAGTACTACTGTACAAAAGTATACATTTTTAAAAGGCTAGCATACTGTTCATCACATATATATATATAGCCAGTTAAATTCTCAACCTAGAACGACGTGCATGCCATGTAGTAAACCGATCCGGAGGAAGTATAGTAAAAATGAGGTGATTTTACCGAGCGATCGGCGGGGGAGCATGGCCTGTCATGCGGTCCCACGTGTCATGATGTACCAAGGCGATGCGTGTGTCCCTCTTGAGGCAGAAGCAATACTAGTACGTGGTTTGAGATGATGTCGAACCGAAGTGTGAAATAATGGTTGCTTCGTCCATCTGGGAAGGTGCGGCATTGTGATTTGACGTCTCATTGCTCATTACTACTACTGGGCCGGTACGAGTGGGGTGCGTCCCCCTGCTGTTCTGCACTGTTATTTGGTGCTTGACACGTCGACCCGGTTGCTATATGTCCCACATGTCGGCGACAGGAAGTACAGAATTCATGAAAGGGAGCATCGACGGAGGAGTATACTACAGAATTCATGAAAGGGAGCGACTTAGTTTTGGAAAAATCTGTTTTTACGGAGTACGTACCCACTAGGGTTTATAGGGCTCATCTAAAAAACATTCGTTTTTCCGTTTGATAAGTCTCAATTCTACTATACTAGTAGTAGTACCATTACATGTTGGATTTCGAGGTGCGTTAGATCACCCGACGCAAGCAGTGTCAAGAGGAAACTAACCAATGCATGTACAAGTTCATGGAAATTTAGTGGTCATTCATGCATTCGTTCTAATTAATGCCTCGGTAAACATAACTTCTTGAGAAAAACGAGCGTACTGTGCAAACTATGAAATTAATTCGACCACTCACCGTCTACCTTGGTTGGAGAGATTTTGAAATTGAGCCATAAACTGGAAAGGCTCGATTACTATTTGTGGCCTTGTATAGATGCAAAATGTATTTTTTTATAGTGGCCTTGTATAAGTAAATGGAGGGAGTACTAACCAAAGTACGTACGTAGTAGGGACAAGGAGTAAACGGAGGGAGTAGTAAAATTTTCTCCTCATGCTGCGAGCCACCGCGCGTGTGGGCGAGGGAGCGGGCGTAAAGGCGTACAGTAGTAGTAAGCTTCACCTCATCCTGCGAGCCACCGCGCCCGTGGGCGGGGGAGACGGCGTACTAAGCAAGTTTCTCCTCGTTCTGCGAGTTGACGGGACACATCAAAAGTACTCCAGTGTATAGAGCCTTGCCTCTAAGGTAGGCCCCACATGGTTTGCCTCTTTTTTTAATTTAACATAACGCGTCAAGTCGCAATTTGTTTGTTCACCCGTGGTAGACGATCCTCCCTCCACCAAGTGGACAACCAGTACACGTGCCAAATTACCACGTGGGCTGCCTTTTTCGTACAGAAATGAGCTCCACCGTGTACCCGCGCGGGTGTGGTTGGGAAAGAGACGGGAGTACGTGCGCCGTGCGTGCACCTCTTCTCTTCGTGCACGTCCCCCACCTACGTGGGTGTGTGTGAGAGAGATACAAACCTAGACATAATGCGCCGTCCATCCCCATGCCTCCGCCCAGTCCGACCACCAGTCACCACCACGGCACCACGCCCCACTCCTCCTCACCTTATCTCTCATATTTCTCCCTCCATTTTTATATACAAGGGGCCGCTATCAAAATTACAATTTGCAGATATACAAGGCCACTAACACTAATCGATGCAATATTAATGGTGTTTGCCTCGTGGTACTAGCAAAGGAGGACATTAATTATCCCTTGCATGCATGCGGGAGTTTGTAAAAAAATGCATCTTGATGTTCCGTGCAATGCACGGGCATCTTGCTAGTCCATGAAAACAACACATGGCAAAATTCCACGGCGAACGAGGGATTTGAATCTGTTGGGAGGGGCTGTTTGGATCTTGCCCGGGGTAGCCAAAATATTGGCGACCCTTTTGTCCACCGGTGCCTTTGCCACCGATGAACGAGGAATGGCTCGGGTGCTCATGCTGTCATGCATCCTCCAGCGCGCACGTTGGAGACGAGCTCGCACGAGCTGTGTTTTTTTGTCCCACAACACCGCCCGAGCCGCCCGCAGACCGACCGGCGACCCGCAAATTACGCCATCCAACCGTAGCCGCACACATTATGACAGCAACTCAACCAACCGGACGAAATTCACGCAAACACGTAGACAAACTGATATTTCATATAAACAACGACGGAAATCATATAAAATACCGGATTTTCACACAAACATGACGGATTTCATTACATTCAAATGAACTACGCGGTGCTAGTTCTGGACAGCACAGGTATATAATACCTGGCCTAAATGGTCGCCCGCCGATCGATTTGTGTTCCTCATGTCCGGCAGCACGATCACCGGACTGCCGGGAGCCCCGGAGGTATATGCTTCAGCGCAAAGGACGGCTCGCTTCCCCACTGCCCAACTGATATCATTGGCTGGTGCCGAAGATGATGGTGGCCGGCACCGGTTCGAGTTCATCACCGGCCACTACTTCGCCATGGCCGGCACCGGCTCGAGTTCATCCTAACATTCCCCTCTTCCGTGGAGCCCATGCGGGGTCGACGAAGGTCTTCGCAACAAAAGGATTCGGCAAGACACCTGCTGTGTACGCCGGCGTCGCCTCCGCGGTGGCCTTCATGGGACCCAAGCGGCGGCGGCCTCCCGTGTTCTACTTCTCCTCGATGATGGCGGCGGACGCGGAGGCGCTGGCCACCGACTCGTCGCTCTCCGCGCACCCGGCTTCTGTCGCTGCTTGCATGGCGCGGCCGCCGGCATGGGAGTCTCGGCCACAGAAACAGGAGGCGCGGTATGAGGCGGCGGCATGGTCGGCAGCAACGACGCCCGTGCGCCGCTCCTCGTCGAGCTGGCCTGGAGCGGCGAGTTGCTGAACCGCATGCCGGCTTGGGGCGACAACTGTCTCCGTCGGGCGAGGGGAGGGACGTGGATCAGTGAGCTGCATAGCTCGTATCCTGCGGGCTACCCAGCCGGCTTGGATGCGGAATAACTACTCTTCATAAGCCATTGTAAGAGTGGACAAAATGGTGGAGGAGATAGGGGAGCGGCGGAGGTGTGCGATTCTTGGCCAGCGTTTGGCATCGTTTAAATAGGAGATTAAATAGATGGCGGACGGGAGGAGCTCGGCCGGCGTTGCGTTTAACGCCGGCCCGGTCATGAACGGACGTGTGTCCAGAGTGGGTTTCTCGGCTTCCACACGGGCGGGTTTCATGGAGGCGTTTGAATGCGGCATGGAGGCGTGTTCAGCCGGGCGTGCCGCGAGTGGCACCCTCGACTCTGACCTAGGACACCGCACCGTTCTTCCACTGACGTGTGGGCTCTTTGGGTGCATGGCCTGCATGTCAGTGACCCAACGCAGGCAGCGCACAGCAGAGGAACCTTTGGTGGGCCAGGGCGGTCAGAAGCGGGCATTTCATAAACCGATGATTGTTCATTGAGTGTGACGTCATCTTTTTCATGTAGTTAAGCCTACTATGTTGATAGCCCGTTCGATACGTTGTGATTCATAAAGATCGATGCAAACATCAATGTTCTGCTTATCACAGATAAGATTGATTAATACCCGTAACAATCCATGTCCTTAACAAAGGGTGCATGCACGTATAGGTTGAGCGTGTGTCTTGCGTCATGTGCTGTGTGCATGCAGGCGTGCGAGTGTTGCGTGCGTGCAAGGGTGCGTTTCAGTGTTGCATGCATGGGTGCGTACGTGCGTGTGTTCGTGAGTGCATGTGTACGTGTCAGTGTTGCACGCCAGCATGCGTGCGTGTGTATGTTATGTGTACGTGTTAGTGTTGCACGCCTACATGCGTGCGTGTCTTGCATGCGTGCATGTGTACGTGCGGGGTGAGGCTACACGTCAGTCGACTGACTTTTTCATCTCTGGTCATTAGATTTTCCAGCCGTTGGATACGAAATCAAGGGCCTCCAGTTTATCATCAAACTCCACCCCCCTGAGCCGCCAGCCACCACCTACCGAACCGCCCATCCCCGCCGCCCGTGGCCGGCCCGCCCTCCCCGAAACCACTCCCCACCGCCGGTCCACCGTTGCACCGGCCATCCCTCTAGCCCCCCCCCCCCCCCCCCCGCCGAGCTTTTTCTCCAGGGATCCCCACCCCACCGCCCAATGAACGCCCCCCAACCGCCGGTGACTGCCAACCAGAGGTCTCACGACTTCGAATACCCACCGACCACTAGTTTATTACCATTTCTGTCCTTCATATACGCGCTGACGGGTGGGCCCTATGGTAATGTGCGCTGCTGAATGTGGACCGTTTGACTGGTCAATTGATCGTGTTATCAACAAATTACGGAGCTGTATGGTGAGCCAGTGACCGTATGATCACCCTAAAATGTACTCCTATTTTATTAACACAGTACAGACTCAAACTACCATTTCTTTCTTTCATATACGGGCTGACAGGTGGGCCCCATGGTTACGCGCCCCGATGGTGCAACACTAGTTGTGCCGTTTGACTGGTCAATTGATTGTGTCATCAACAAAATACGGAGTTGTACGGGTGAGCCAGTGACAGTATAATCATGACATGTATTTGTTTAACACGGTACAGACGCAAGGGCTCATATATACGCGCAAGCACTCACCGCTATAAGCGCACACACGCGAACCCTACCCCTATGAGCACCTTCGAGAGAGTGGGCCAGCATATATGATCTTGAGATTTTACGAAGTCACCATAGGTGCCTCGTAGTCGAGTGGAACGTCTCCTCCCACTGAACGTACATCGCCGGAAAATACTGAAATTAACACAAGATAAATGCGAGCACCGGGACTTTAACCTTGGTGGGCTCGAGAAACCACTGTCCTCTAACCATCCAACCACATGTTGGTTAGCACGACAAAATGTATGTGGTGACCGTGATGAGCTTATTCTGAAGTCCAGTGACCATATCGTGCTTTCGCTTCAAATACAATGACCGTAAGTGTCGTCAACAAAATACGGAGCACGCATCAAATGCAAAGTCCGTCAGTGTCATCAACAAAATATGGAGACGTATCGTGAGCTAGATACCGTTGTACTATTGTATATGCTTATTTTCTTAGTGGCCGATTGCGTGTGTGGTGTGGTGGGCACATCATTTCTAGTTGTGGTGGGTCAACATGAAGACTCATGGGTCGGTTCCATCCTGCGCCACATATAGGTTGGACCGAGACGTGTTATACGGAGACCCATGTGGAGGACTCGGCGTACAACACGAAGCTACCAGAGTCGCGGAGGACTCTATCCCCACTGGTGATAAGCCGACTATATATGATTTGTAACCCTAGGCCCTTAGTATGTTATACAAGCTTGGGGGCTAGTTCGTCGATAGTATACACACACGCACAATGCCTGGTATTCACGTGTACTTTGTACACACCCCTATCACTAATATACAGTACCAGGAGTAGGCTCTTTCTTCAACTGCAAGGGTCCGATCCGAACTAGGGTAAAACTTTGCCTCGTATTACCATCCAGCCTAACAGCCAGGGATATCCTACCGAATGATATGATGAAATCATATCTGCCAACTACTATTAGAGAGGTGTGTCGGGGGGGGGCAATGTGTGCGAGAGAGGCCTAAAGATAATGTGCGTGCGGGAGACACGTAGGCACATATATGTGCGTATAGAGGGCTAGTAGAGACCGTGCATGTGTATATATGCATGTGAGAGAAATAGTGTTTTCCAACTGAGATTAGTGAAAAGAGTGGTACATAGTAGTCAGAAAGAGAGAGAGAGAGAAACAGAGAGAGCATGTGCGTGAGACACCCCGACACCCTGAGAGAGATTGTGAGCATGTGTGAAAGAGAAATGCCGATGCATATAAAGTGTGTGCACTTATGCGTTAGATAGAGAGATATATAACGCGTTTGTGAGAACGGGGCGAGGCATAGTGCATCTACGTGTAAAAGGCGGTTCTACGCATTAAATTAAAATATAAATGGCATTATTATTTTTGGATGAGATCATGAATTTTGCAAAATTGCGTATGGACGAAAATCGGTCTATCAGACACCCATACTCTATTGAATTCTAGCATGTGCATGTGTTTATTTCATATTATCGATCCATAGAGTGAGAGCGGTTTGAAATACAGGCAATGGATGCTTTTGCAATTCATATATAAACATTAATTAGTGCACTCCATGTTGTTAGTGTGAAGCACTTTATACATTTGTCACTTGCATGGATACATTCCAAATTGCTAGCTACGAAATAAAATACATGTCGAATTCAACATAAAGGGGGTTTCGAAGATTCGAATTCATAGGAAGTGCATTCATCTATTTGAACCCGAGATAATGGCATTTGTAAATCAGATGTAAAAGGGGGCATCAATCTTTGTTGTGAGTTTGAACATGCTATATATATTCATACGCATATCTAACTTTTTTTTGCAACCAAGGAGATTATACCTGGAACCATGCATGAACTGAGGTAAGTTGCATATTTTTTAATATATACTCGTGTACAATGTATATTAAAATGTACCCCCTCCATTCCAAAATAATCGTAGCTTTAGGATTTTCAAGAGTAAAGATTTGTGAAGTTTGACAAATCCTGAAAGTTCAATTCAAGAGAACCGAAAACGTTAATGCTTCTGCTCCCAAATATTGAACGAAGCGCCAAATAGGCCTCTGGTCACCCGAAACCGCGCGAGACTAATGTTTTGGTGGTAGGAAATTACTGTCCTGACTCTGGCCTGTGTAGCCTATCGGCCCGATGTCCAAAGGTCTAAACCGGGGTAGGTTTGTAACTTCACCAAGACGCCAGTCTCAACCGCCTCCGAGAAGCATTCATACGCCGTGGGCGCCTAAACACCCATGCGCTCGGCCGAAATCTATCCCGCCCACATTTGGGACACCTGACATGACTGTCCTACCCCCAACCCGCAATATGTCCGAAATTTTAGATGGGGGCAAAGTTTGTAACTTTCCCCAAATTTCAAACAAGCGCGTCTCAAACCGAAACATTGTTCCCCCTTAGTTCCCCGCCTCCCTCCGTTTCCCCATTCATACTCCATGGGCGCGAAAACGCCCTCTCCACCAGCAGCGAAACCCCAGCCTCCTCCGTCCTCCACCCCATAGCGGCCAATCCACCGCCGCCCTCCTCCATCACGCCGGAGCCGGTACCCCGACGTCGTCGTCCAACGCAACCGCAACCGCAACGCCCTCAAGGACTTAGCAGCTGAAGCCGAGGCAGAGCTGCCTCCACGACGCCGACGCCGACGTGCGCCGTACCAGAACCACTCCGACCACGCCGTCCTGCGCCTCACTGCTGCGGCTCCACTGTCGCAACCGTCCACCGCACCGGAGCTGTTCCCGCTACGCCGTCGTTCGCCGCCTCGGATCTGCTTCCCCGCCGCCGACAGACGGCCACCGCACCACACTCAACAACTTGGCCATGGGTTCGTCCAAGGCTGCACCGTCCTCCACAACTTCTGGTTTCCGGCGAACAACAAGATCGTCGGAAAAACAGAAGGAGGACACAACACTGCCAGCAGAAAGAGGTACTCCTCTTCCCTTATTCGTGCAAATCTTACGTCTCCGCTCACACCGTATTCATCCCACGAAAGAAACTAGTTGAGCGCTTCTTACTGCATCTTCTTCGTGATACTAAATGCACAAGGTTTCCTCCCTTTTACTATTTCACCTTTGCTAGAGGTCAGTAGCCCGCCTGGATTTCAATTCAGGGTCAGTCGAACCGCAATTAAAAGAAGCAGCACCCGCTTAGGCGCGCGGAGCACCTAGTCCGCCTGTTCCCCGGGGAAGCGGCGCATCGGTGTCTATCATAGGGGTGTGGGGCGCAGGAGCTGCTTGCGCCCGATCTGGAGGTCGGCGGGGCTTGAATGGATGGCCGGGGGGCGGTGCCAAGCACGGCGGTGCGGTGAGGTCGAGGGGAGGGCGCAGGCAGGGGAGGAATACTGGGCCGGTGGTCGCTGGCGTTTCGAGGAAGATCGTCAACACTGACTGGCTGGAGGTAGATGAAGGCGATCTGCCCGTTCTTTGTACATCGGACGGTGCAGAAAAAATGGACTGACCTATTTGCTTTCAGTCGACTGTTATTTTCATAGAATCCTGTAGTAATTGAGTGTGCCATGCATGTTGTAGAGCTATCATATGTCTCCCGTCATTTATTTCTCACCGACCTGCTATCTGCTACCTTTACACTGTACTAATTGTGCACACACTTCACCCATACTCACACTATTGTTTTTTATGCATGGGTATTTCAGACTCTGACGCAGTGTTGATGAATGCAGAAAAGAAAAGACAGAAGTCGCTCCAGTGTAATTCGAAGATAAGCACTAAGCGTTTCAGCGCTCTAATGGGTGCAGTGTCAGCAGTTGGAGACAGTAAACGTAGCTCTGCAGTTGATGATCTCAATTGCCACACACAACCATCCCAGGTGCTTGCTTTAACTTCGCGCTGTCAAATGTGGTTGCATGTTGCATATGGTGTCTAGCTTGTATTGCTTCCAATTTGGTTAAATTGCATCTGCTTACTTTACACATTATACCTTTGATAATGACATGCCTTCCTGTTTTTGATACATACTACATATGTCTATTAACCATGTTCGTACATCAAACTAATGCTCTTTTGTATCCCTCGTCAATCACTTATGATGAGACAGTCACCCGGGTGGGTTACTGTGAGACGCCCTACTCGTTTAAAGAGTGCAGTGTCATCCTCCCCACATGATTCTCAAGAAACAGCAAGGCTAAATGAAGATAGTCAACGTAGCTCTCTAGTTGATCACCGCAATTCCCCCACACCACCATCGCAGGTGCTTGCTCTTACTTGGCAGTGTGATATGTGGTTGCATGTTGCATATGGTGTCTACCTTGTAATGCTTCTAATTAGGGTAAATTGCATCTGCTTAGTTAACACATTATACCTGTGAATATGACATGCCTTCCTGTTTTTGGTACATACTACGTCTTTCTATTAACCATGTTCTTACATCAAACTACTTTTCTTGTGTATCCCTCATCAATGCTCCTAATTTGTTAAATTGCATCTCCTTAGCTTACACATTATACATGTGAATATGACACGCCTTCCTGTTTTTGGTACATACTACATCTGCCTATCACACCATGTTCTTACATCAAACTACTGTTCTTGTGTATCCTGCGTCTATCGCTTATGATGAGACAGTCACGCGCGTGGGTTAATATGAGACGCAATACTCTTATAAAGAATGCAATTTCATCCTCTCCACATGATTCTCAAGAAACAGCAAGCCTAAATGAAGATATTGAACGTTGCTCTGTACCTGAAGACAGCACTTCCCCTACACCACCATCACAGGTGCTTGCTCCAACTTCGCAGTGTGATATGTGGTTGCATGTTGCATACGGTGTCTAGCTTGTAATGCTTCTAATTAGGGTAAATTGCATCTGCTTAGTTTACACACTATACCTGTGAATATGACATGCCTTCCTATTTTTGGTACACACTACATCTATGTGTTAACCTTGTTCTTACATGAAACTACCTCTCTTCTGTATCCTGCATCAATCACTTACGATGAGTCACCTTTATTCGTTGCATATTGCATATTATTTCTAGCCTGTTGCCATGTATTGCTTCTAATTTGGTCAAATACATTTGTTAGGGCACCCTTTTAATTTGGCAGAGTGATATTGGTTTCATCTTTCATATGGTTTCTAGCTTGCATCGATTCTAACAAGTTCAAGCACCTTGTGCTTAGTTTACACTTTATACATCATACATGTCAATATGTCACGCCGTCCTGTTTTTCATACATATTCCATCCTCCTATCATGCGGCTGCCTTACATGAAAGTAGTGTTCGTCAGTATCATGCATCAATAAGTTCTGAAGAGCAAATTTTATTCCTTTTTCTTGTGGGTTTGACTTGACAAGGCAAAATCAAGAAAGAGGAAGGAAAAGAGTAAGGAAGGCGATGATGGTGGTCCTCTGCAGCAACGTAAACGGAGCATCTGTACCGATTCTCCTTGTACTGATAGTGCATTACATGGTCCAAGTCTCCGCTCCCCTACTCCACCATCCAAGGTGCTTGCTCTAACTTGGCAGTGTGATATCTGGTTGCATGTTGCATATGGTGTCTAGCTCGTATTGCTCCTAATTAGTGTAAACTGCATCTGCTTAGCTTACACATGATACATGTGAATATGACACGCTTTCCTGTTTTTGGTACATACTATATCTGTCTATCACACCATGTTCTTACATGAAACTACTCTTCTTGTGTATCCTGCATCAGTCACTTATGATGGGACACCTTTAAGTTGGCAGTGTGATATTGGTTTGCGTCTTGAATATGATTTCTAGCATGTATTGCTTCTAGTTTGATGAACGCCACCTATGACGAGACAGTTTTAACTTGGCAGAGTGATATTGATTGCACCTTCCATATGGTGTCTTGCAGTGTTTCTAATTTGTTGAAGTGCCTTCTGCTTAGTTACCACATCATAGGTGTGAATATGTCAAGCCGTCCATTTTTTCGTACATATTCCATCCTCGCATCATGTGTTTGCCTTTCATCCGAGTAGTGTTCGTCAGTATCATGCATGAATGAGTTCTGAAGAGCGAATTTTATTCCTTTTTCTTATCGGTTTGACTTCACAATGCAAAATCATTACAGCTGAAGGAAATTAGTCCGGGAGTGGATGATGGTGGTCCTTCGGAGCAACTCAAACAGGGGGTCTCTAAAGATTCTACTCCGCCATCCTCCCAACAAGATTCGCAAGACAACACAAGGCTGGACAGTCAACGTAGCTGTGTAGATGATGAGCACATCTCCCCTACTCCACCATCACAGGTGCTTGCTCTAACTTGACACTATTATATGTGGTTGCATGTTGCGTATGATGTCTAGCTTGTATTGCTTCTAACTTGAATTGCATCTGCTTACTTTACACATAATGCCTGTGAATATGACACGTGTTCCTGTTTCTAGAACATACGTGTACATGATGAGCACATCTCCCCTACTCCACCATCACAGGTGCTTGCTCTTACTTGGAACTGTTATACGTGGTTGCGTTTTCCGTATGATGTCT
The DNA here is from genome assembly GCF_018294505.1 of Triticum aestivum. NCBI lineage: Eukaryota > Viridiplantae > Streptophyta > Magnoliopsida > Poales > Poaceae > Triticum > Triticum aestivum. Next base: position 593,786,265 of record NC_057801.1, on the reverse strand, counting down.
AGTTTGTATTGCTTCTGATTATGTAGAATTGCATCTGCGTAGCTTACAACTTATACCTGCAACGATCACTTACCCATAAGACACATTTAACTTGGGACTGTGATGTAGGTTGCATCTTGCATTGTCTTCTAGCTTGTACTGCTTCTAATTTCTTGAAATGGCACTTACGACGAGACACTTTTTACCTGATAGAGTGATATTGGTTGCATGTTCATATGGTGCCTAGCTTTCATTTCTTCTAATTTTGTTGAAATGCCTTCCGCTTACTGTTTTTTCATACATATTCCATCCTCCTATCGTACGTGTGAATATGAAACGCTGTCTTTTTTTGTATATATTCCATCCTCCTATCCTGCGCTTGCCTTACATCAAAGTAGTGTTCGTCTGTATCATGCATCAACCAGTTATGCAGAGCTAATTTTATTCATCTTCTTGTGGTTTTGACTTCATAAGGCAATATCAGAAAATAGGAAGGAAAAGAGTAAGTTAGGGGATGTTGGTGGTACTCCGCACCGACGCAAACAGAGACTCTCTAGATTTGCCACTGCTACTGCTAATGAAGTTGAAGTCCCAAGTCTACATGATGAGTTCATCTCCCGCACTCCACCATCGCAGGTGCTTGCTCTAAGTTGACAGTGTGATAATTGGTTTCATGTTGCATATGTTGTCTAGCCTGTATTTCTTCTATTTTGATTAAATTGCACCTGCTGAGTTTATACGTTATACATGTGCATATGACATGGCTTTCTGTGTCTAGAATACACTGCATCTATCTATCATACCATGTTCTTACATCAAAGTACTGCTGTTGTGTATCCCGCATCAGTAACTCATGATTGGACGCTTTTAACATGGCAGTTTGATAGTGGTTGCATCTTGCATTGATTTCTACGTTGTACTGCTTCTAATTTTTCGAATTGCCACTTATGACAAGACACTTTTAACTTGGCAGAGTAATATTGGTTGCATCTTTCATATGGTGTCTAGCTTGCATTACTTCTATTTTCTTGAAAATCCTTCTGCTTAGTTTGCACATCGTAGCTGTGAATATGTCATGCCGTCCTGTTTTTCTTACATATTCCATCCTCATACGGTTGTCTTACATCAAAGTATTGCTTGTCTGTATCATGCATCAATGAGTTCTGAAGAGTGATTTTATTCTTTTGTGTTGTGGGTACAGCTTGACATGGCAAAGTCAAAAAAGAGCAAGGAAAATAATATAGTAGGGAGTGCTGTTACTCGTCGGGTGAAACGGAAAAGGTTCTGCCGTCGAGATTCTGCTGGTACTTATAGTGCAGTAGAAGGTCCAAGTCCACCGGCTAAATCTACAAACACAGTATCACCTGCTCCACCAGCTGCAGCATCCGCTTCAACTGTACCAGCATCTCAACCAGTTACTCGTTCGTTTGCTCCGGAACTGGCCAGTTCCCAAGCTGCCTTCACACCTAACACTACTTCCGAAGCACTGCTGACACAACAGGACTTGGCAAGATCAGATGAACCTCATGAGCATCAACACCAAGACGGTACCTGACCGAGTCAAGTTGCAGTTGCATGCTCCTTTATATGTACTCTCACAGTTTGATGTACACTAACACTTTCCATATTCGTTGTTGAACTAGCACCACGGCGCAAGCGGAAACAGACATCAGGGATAATGCTTGACAGATTAACAAAATCTAAAGGAGGAAGAATGGAGATCCATTTTGAGGCAGGTTTAAAAAGGCCACGTGATGCTACAGAGTCAGCCAAGTTAGTATCAGAGGCAGCCGTTGCCGTTAGGTGTCATGCGCGTATCCTCCCAACGTGGATCCAGTACAGGAATGAGAAAGACAATACCCAGTTTAACACCTTCCTTGACCATTTATCCGTAAGTAATGTTATTCATCGCAATTAGTAATATTGTCTTGCTCTGTCCCATACTTTCTAGCTTCCTCCTAATAAGACTCACATTCTTTTTTCAACAGATGAGGTTCAAGTTGGATCCGAAAGATGATGCAACTAAACAAGCATGCACTCATGTTTTTCAGTCTGCTCTGCGACAGTATCGGTACCACCTTAGAAAATCTCACTTTGAAGGCAAGGCTAACAATGAAATCGCCCAAACATCTCCAGTGGAATATATTACAGATGAAGACTGGACAGCCCTCGTTAAACACTGGTCTGATCCAAAGTATCAGGTAGGCTATATGTATTTGATCAGACCACATATTGAACTTGTATTTATGTATGTGCCTTACAAGTGTATCTTCTTCTAGGCTAACTGTTTGAAGAACAAAACCAACCGTTCTAAAGTGAAATTCCAACAGACAACAGGATCTCGTAGCTATATTGCACACTGCGAGGCTCTTGTAAATAGCTGCTACTTCCTTCTTTTTTTGTGCCATATTATCGTATCTATATTGACTTGTTCCAAATACAGAGGAAAGCCCGTGCGGACCAAAAAGAACCTGAACCGAATGCAGTGCAAATCTTCAAGGATTGCCACACCAGCAAGATGAAGGGCATGAGCACACCAGCTCAAGCCGCTGTTGTAAGTCCTTACTCCTCCTGCCTTGAACTGATTGGTACTGTGATGTGTTCATTTAACTACTTGGTTTGCAGCCAATGTCAGTTACTCTGTTCACTTTTATACACAGTTGTCTTAACGTATCATTTCACCTTACATGGTTTAAAAGAGATGAAGGATATTCTTTTGGTCTTGATCTGTAATCTAGTTGTTATGTTCACGTGCGCACACAATGATAAAATAGCCTGTTTGTTTTATATCTGTTTGCCCATGATATGAATGATGTCATACTATGTTCATCCTACTTTAAACCATGTCTCTTTATCCTTAGATGTCAACGAATGTGAGGAAATAGACAATACAGTAGGCATGCTACATGGACATATGTTCCGAAAGTGATTTTATTATGTAGTTGGCACTACAATACATGCTAATGTATTACAGTAGTTCACCAAAATAAGTTATGTATAAACGTTTAACCTACTTTGTTTGTTTTTGTCTCATTAGTAACTTATCTGGTACACTAATCTACAAGTTCAAACTTTCAGGAAGCTATGGAACAAATGATTGAACAGCCACAACCACCTGAAGGTGACGAGGCTACTACAGGCACAATGTCACCTCTTGCTGCAGTGCGTCAGTATCTCTCCACTAACAGTGCAAAAAGCACCTTCCTGCGTAATTCTGGGTTGGTTGTCAAGGTAACCTCGTCCAAATCGCCTACTGAACAAAATCTTCCTGCTAGACAGAGTGATATATCTGTGCTCCAGACACAAGTCCAATCCCTAATGGACGTTGTTTCGGAAACAAGAATAGTGGTTGAGAAATGTCGTCAAGATATGAATGGTTTTGAAACCAGACTATCAGACATTCGCTTCGTTGTTGAAGAGCAATGGCGGAAAAAAGGTGGAGATCGTGCTGCTCCATCAGATTCTACAGCCTGAAACATTAGCACTCAGGTCAAATGATCTGTGCTTCTATACATCTGATGGTGCTTTTATCTGGAAGGACTGTAAACTTTATGCCAACAGGCCTTTTGTTGTATGATTGGAATTTATTTTGTTGTGATACAACATTTATGATGCTGCCACAGGCTGCAGTAATTACGACGCTATTTTTGTATAGTGTAGGTTTATCTTAGTAATGTATTCGGCCGAAAGCTTCGTAGGAGCCCAACATGCCAACATTCGTCGGGCCCATTCCAATTGGGCTAAAAACGATTACGGGCCGAAATTGGCATGTAGCCCACTAAAAATATCTGGGCTTAAATTAGCATAAGCTTTCAAATTTTTCTGGTAGGCCTGTGCCCATAGTGGGCCTTTAACAGGCCTAAACATAATTTGGGCCCTCAGTAAAAATAGGCCGTTTACAGGTGTAAATATCTCGAGCCCATAAAAAACATGGGCCTTTAATAGACCGAAAGTGAGATTGGGCCCTGATTGTGCCAAATAACCCACTGGACTTAGCAGGCCGAAATGGTGGCCCATTTACGATGCGGATATTTGACAGGCCGAAATTCGGACGGGCCGTAAATGCGCCGACCTAATACACGGGCCTTTAACAGGCCGGAACTTCGGTCGGGCTAGATTATCGTCATTTTTATATGGGCCGTTAATGGGCCCGATATGACGTTGGGCCACATATGGCCCATGGTTTACGTCCGGCGTTAACAGGCCGAAAATGACAACAGGCCGAAAGTGGCCCAAATCTATAGTGGGCCTCTAACAGGCCGAATGACAGACATGGCCGAATATGACCCAAATCCTTCACGGTCGTTTATGGGCCGAAAGTTTTGATGGCCTGTAAATGGGCCCAAATGAAGCCGGACCTTTAACAGGCCGGAAATACACCGGGCCGTAATTCGGCCCAATTACTTAGCGGACTGTTAACGGGCCAGAAGTGACCATGGGCCGCATTGATGACAAGTTTAGACCAGGCCGTTGACGGGCCGATTTGACAGAGAATGTTGGGCCTTTAGCTGGGCCGGCCCATTATGGTCTGCAGAATCTTGTGGGCCTTTAGCTGGGCCGGCCCATTGTGGTCCGCAAAATCTTGTGGGCCTTTAGCTAGGCCGGCCCATTATGGTCCGCTAAATTTTGTGGGCCTTTAGCTGGGCCGACCCATTATGGTCCGCTAAATTTTATGGGCCTTCGGTTGGGCCGGCCCATTTAAACTTTGTGGCCCACTTTTGGGCCGGTCCACATGTCAACATATCATAGGCCCATCTCGACCGTTGGATGAGTGACACCTGTGCCAACGCGGAGCTGGCACGTGGATCCGTCAGCCAATGAGAATTTTACACGTGGAAAATTGGCATTGGTCGTGGGTGTTAATGGGTTATCGGATCCCAAATCCGACCCGATAGCTTAACGGCGTTCCGTTACGGTGGATGCCACGTGTCGGTCACCCTTGACGAAAGCACTTCTATGACGCACGATTTATCATCATGGAAGTGGACACTTCCGTGATGATAATTTTGGTAATGTCATGGAACACTTCTACGACAGCACAGGTATGACTATCTTGATTCTGTCATAAATTTGTCATGGATGTACATGCATGACAAAAAACGCGACCTACTGTGACAAACACATATCATCACGGAAGTGTATTTTTTTGTAGTGCATATTCTTCATGATGCTCCCGTTATGTTTCAGTTCTTATCTTTTATGTGAGCATCATTGCCATCTTCATGCCTAGCTAGAAAGGCATTAAAGAAAAGCGCTTGTTGGGAGACAACCCAATATTTATCCTTACTGTTTTTGTGTGTCCACATGATTATGCTACTGTAGTAATCATGTTTTATAGCTTTTGTTTCAATAAAGTGCCAAGTAGAACCTTTGGAAAGACTTGGATGAAGTTTATGTGATCTTGCTGTAAAAAACAGAAACTTTAGCACTCACGAGAATAGCTGCCATTTTTTACTGGAGAGTTATTTTAGGTTGATTCTTTTTGCAGATGATTAATAGACAAATTCCTCAGGTTGACCAATTTATTTCATATTTTTTTTGAGTTCCAGAAGTATACGTTTGATACAGATTACTACAGACTGTTCTGTTTTTGACAGATTCTGTTTTCTATGTGTTGTTTGCTTATTTTGATGCATCTATGGCTAGTATTAAGTGGTATGAACCATAGAGAAGTTGGAATACAGTAGGTTTAACACCAATATGAATTTAGAATGAGTTCATTACAGTACCTAAGTGGTGATTTATTTTCTTATACTAACGGAGCTTATGAGTTTTGTTTTGAGTTTTGTGTGGTTGAAGTTTTCAAGTTTTGGGTAGATTTGATGGACTATGGAATAAGGAGTGGAAAGAGCCTAAGCTTGGGGATGCCCAAGGCACCCCAAGGTAATATTCAAGGACAACCAAGCAACTAAGCTTGGGGATGCCCCGGATGGCATCCCCTCTTTCGTCTTCGTTCATCGGTAACTTTACTTGGAGCTATATTTTTATTCGCCACATGATATGTGTTTTTCTTGGAGCGTCATTTTATTTTGTTTTGCTTGCTGTTTGAATAAGATACCAAGATCTTAAATTCTTAAAAGTTAGAGAGCCTTCACATAGTTGCACAATTATTTAGCTACTCATTGATCTTCACTTATATCTTGTTGGAGTAGTTTGTCGTTTGCTCTAGTGCTTCACTTATATCTTTTAGAGCACGACGGTGGTTTTATTTTGTAGAAATTAATGAACTTTCATGCTTCACTGATGTTATTTTGAGAGTCTTAAACAGCATGGTAATTTGAATGAAAACTATCATAGGAAGTGAATTGGATGCTATGATCAATTTGATACTTGATAATTGTTTTGAGATATGGAGGTAGTGATATTAAAGTCATGCTAGTTGGGTGATTATGAATTTAAAGAATGCTTGTGTTGATGCATATCCCGTAGCATGCACGTATAGTTAAAGTTGTGTAACAAATTTGAAACATGAGGTGTACCTGGCTTGTGCATCCTTATGAGTGGCGGTCGGGGACGAGCGATGGTCTTTTCCTACCAATCTATCCCCCTAGGAGCATGCAAGTAGTGCTTGATTTTTTGATGACTTCTAAGTTTTTGCAATAAGTATATGAGTTCTTTTGACTAATGTTGAGTCCATGGATTATACGCACTTTTACCTTTCCACCATTGCTAGCCTCTTCGGTACCGTGCATTGCCCTTTCTCACCTTGAGAGTTGGTGCAAACTTCGCCGGTGCGTCCAAACCTCGTGATACGATACGCTCTATCATACATAAGCCTCATTATATCTTCCTCAAAACAGCCACCATACCTACCTATTTATGGCATTTCCATAGCCATTACGAGATATATTGCCATGCAACTTTCCACCGTTCCGTTTATCATCATCATGACATTCTTTACTTTTGTCATATTGCCATTGCATGATCATGTAGTTGACATCGTATTTGTGGCAAAGCCAGCATGCATTATTTTTCATACATGTCACTCTTGATTCATTGCACCATCCCGGTACACCACCGGAGGCATTCATATAGAGTCATATCTTGTTCTAGTTTCGAGTTGTAATTCATATGTAGTAATCAATAGAAGTGTGATGATCATCATTATTAGAGCATTGCCAAAAAGAGAAGAAAAGAAAAAAAGGGGAAGAAAATAAATAAAAAGGACAATGTTACTATCTCTTTTTCCACACTTGTGCTTCAAAGTAGCACCTTGTTCTTCATGTAGTGAGTCTCATATATTGTGCTTCAAAGTAGCACCATGTTTTTCATATAGTGAGTCTCATAGGTTGTCTTTTTCATACTAGTGGGAATTTTTCATTATAGAACTTGGCTTGTATATTCCTGCAATGGGCTTCCTCAAATGCCCTAGGTCTTAGTGAGCAAGCAAGTTGGATGCACACCCACTAGTTTTATTTTGTTGAGCATTCATTTATAGATCTAGTGCATCCGTTGCATGGCAATCCCTACTCCTCACGTTGACATCAATTGATGGGCATCTCCATAGCCCGTTGATTATCCTCGTCAATGTGAGACTTTCTCCTCTTTTTGTCTTCTCCACACAATCCCCATCATCATATTCTATTCCACCCATAGTGCTATATCCATGGCTCACGCTCATGTATTGCGTGAAGGTTGAAAAAGTTTGAGATTATTTAAGTACGAAACAATTGCTTGGCTTGTCATCGGGGGTATAGAAGTTGGGAACATATTTGTGTGACGAAAATGAAGCATAGCCTAACTATATGACTTTGTAGGGACGAACTTTCTGTAGCCATGTTATTTTGAGAAGACATGATTGCTTTGATTAGTATGCTTGAAGTATTACTATTTCTTTTATCAATATGAACTTTTATTTTGAATCATTTGGATCTGAACATTCATGCCACAATAAAGAGAAATTACATTGAGAATCATGCTAGGTAGCATTCCACATCAAAAATTCTGTTTTTACCATTTACCTACTCGAGGACGAGCAGGAATTAAGCTTGGGGATGCTTGATACGTCTCCAATGTATTTATAATTTTTGTTTGTTCCATGCTATTATATTACCTGTTTTGAATGATTATGGGCTTTATTATACACTTTTATATTACTTTTGGGACTAACCTATTAACTGGAGGCCCAGCCCATATTGCTGTCTTATTGCCTGTTTCAGTATTTCGAAGGAAAGGAATATCAAACGGAGTCCAAACGGAATGAAACCTTCGGCAACGTGATTTTTTGGAAGATTATCATCCTGGAGACTTGGAGTTCACGTCAGAAGATACTCGAGGAGCCCAGGAGATAGGGGGCGCCCCCCTGTCTCGTGGACCCCTCGAGCACCCCCCCCCCCCTGACCGACTTCTTTCGCCTATATAAGCCTATGTACCCTAAAACCATCAAATATCAAGATAGATCGGGAGTTCCACCGCCGCAAGCCTTTGTAGCCACCAAAAACCTCTCGGGGGCCCTTCCCGGCACCCTGCCGGAGGGGGATCCTTCACCGGTGGCCATTTTCATCATCCCGGCGCTATCCATGACAAGGAGGGAGTAGTTCACCCTCGATACTAAGGGTATGTACCAGTAGCTATGTGTTTGATCTCTCTCTCTCTCTCTCGTGTTCTTTCTCGTGTTCCCTCTATGGCACGATCTTGATGTATCCCGAGCTTTGCAATTGTAGTTGGATCTTATAATGTTTCTCCCCCTCTACTCTCTTGTGATGAATTGAGTTTCCCCTTTGAAGATATCTTATTGGATTGAGTCTTTTATGAGAACACTTGATGTATGTCTTGCCGTGCTTATCTGTGGTGACAATGGGATATCACGTGCCACTTGATGTATGTTTTGGTGACCAACTTGCGGGTTCCTCCCATGAACCTATGCATAGGGGTTGGCACACGTTCTCTTGACTCTCCGGTAGAAACATTGGGGCACTCTTTGAAGTACTTTGTGTTGGTTGAATAGATGAATTTGAGATTGTGTGATGCATATCGTATAATCATGCCCACGGATACTTGAGGTGACAATGGAGTATCTAGGTGACATTAGGGTTTTGGTTGATTTGTGTCTTAAGGTGTTATTCTAGTACGAACTCTTTAATAGATCGATCCAAAAGAATAACTTTGAGGTGGTTTCATACCCTACCATAATCTCTATGTTTGTTCTCCGCTATTAGTGGCTTTGGAGTGACTCTTTGTTGCATGTTGAGGGCTTGTTATATGATCTATCTATGTTATTCTTGTTGAGAGAACTTGCACTAGTGAAAGTATGAACCCTAGGCCTTGTTTCCTACCATTGCAATACCGTTTACGCTCACTTTTACCACTTGTTACCTTGCTGTTTTTATAATTTCAGATTACAAATACCTTTATCTACTATCTATTTTGCACTTGTATCACCATCTCTTCGCCAAACTAGTGCACCTATACAATTTGCCATTCTATTGGGTGTGACACAAGAGACTCTTTGTTATTTGGTTGCAGGGTTGTTTGAGAGAGACCATCTTCATCCTACGCCTCCTACGGATTGATAAACCTTAGGTCATCCACTTGAGGGAAATTTGCTACTGTCCTACAAACCTGTGCACTTGCAGGCCCAACAACGTCTACAAGAAGAAGGTTGTGTAGTAGACATCAGTACACCACAGTCCCGGGACGAGAGAAGGATCAGTACACCAAAGTTCTTCTTATATTGTCAAGCATTTACTCTTATCTACTTACATGACTCAAGTCAAGTCTAGTAACAAGAACAAGAAAGATTCTTCCTCTAGTAGTAACAATAAGTATGCTAAATCCAATATTGTTGCTTCTGGTAGTTCTCTTGATTCCACTAATGATTCTCTTAGCCAAGTTACACTTGAGCAAGAAAATATCTTATTGAAGGGAATTATAGAGAAAGGTGTATACAAGAGCCTTGTCGAGAGTAAGCAATTCAAGTAAATTGTACGCAAGCAAGGAAGGCACCAGAAGAATCAAGGTGTTGGTTTTGAACGAAAGTTCAATGCCAATGGAGTTGAGTGGGAAGAAGATCAATACCCCAAGACGAAGTTTGTTCCTCAACAAGAGAAGTATGATCCTACTTTTTTCAAGGGAACACAGGCTCAAGATGATCTTCCACCACAAGACCATAAAGGCAAGGACAAGCTTCAAGAGGAGATTGATGCATTTGAAGAAGCACCTAAGGCCTTGGTCAAGTGGGTTCCCAAGACTACGTCAAGTTCTACTTCATCAAGTACAACTACAACTCCAAGGATTCCCATCAAGATGATGTGGATCCCAAAGAAGAAGAACTAGAGAGTTTTTGAGGGTGACTCCGCCAACATTCTTCACTCATATCTTTATGGCAAGAACAAGTGCAATCAACCTCCACATCTTGCACTAGTTCAAGGAGTCACAAACCCTCATGTTGGTAAGGCAAGGGACAAGGTAACCAAATGATTTCATGGACATCATCTTGTGTGTGCATCACTCTATGTCTATGGATATTCTTGTTTTGTTCCTTGTGGGACTAACCCGTGTAGGTATTGAAAGTGCAACTCACTCCAAAGGATTGCTCCAAAATATCTACATCAACATTGAGCATCCACATCTTCAACACCTACATGAAGTCATCATCGACAAAACCCAAGTTTAGTTCATCCCTTTAAGGGGGGATCTCACATCTAGGGGGAGCTTAACTCTAAGAACTGAGTCAAAGCAACTCTAATGATGTGAACACATCAATGCATTATGTAAAAGTGGTAACCCCACTTGAGCTTAAACGATGAGTATGACCTATGATAAAATGTTCTCATTTGACTCCTAAGTCAATATACTCATATATAGATGACCTAGTCATCGCCAATTGTTTGATAGATGCTAGAATTGGTTGTGCATGCTTTGCCACATATTTAATTTGTCACTTTATTGTGTGAGCATGCTGGTTGCATATTTCACTCATTCGAGGACATCCACCTGTTGTTTGATTGATTGGTTTCCTTTTCTTTGACCAAGTGGATGGACAAGAATGCCTAAGAACCTTCTCTAGCTATCTATGCTTTTCTCGTCTCAAACACTATTCATGCTACATCACAAAATTGATCAAGTCAGATTCGAACCACTCTGTGTGAGGAGCACTTGGAGTCCCCGATTCGTCATAGACTTAAACTTTCAAAACTTCTTTGTGATTCTCGGTCTAACCGATTCCTCCATTTCGGTCCCACCGAGATCACTAAGTCGATCTAAGCTTTCCATCTCGGTGCAACCGATATGAACTTTTCGGTCACACCGAGTTGTTGTAACTGTTAACAGTTATGCATCTCGGTGCCACTGAGTTGTTCAACTCGGTCACACCGACAGTGTCGGGCTATATATAAACACGGGCAAAAATTTGGAAATTCCTCCAAACCCCTTCGCCCGTGCGTAGCTCGCTCTGCCTACTAGGTCTACGGATCGTCGACTTCGTCGCCAGCCGCCTCCTGTCGCTGGTCTCCGCCGCCGTCAACGGATTTCTTCTCCGTCGTTGCCGCCGTAGCGAGTTCACCGCCGAACTAGGGTATGAACTCAATCACAGTGCTTTCCTCATCTGATTCTCAGCACATTGTGTTCGTAATGCATCTTGCCACGATTGAAACACTCCTATCCAGCCAATGTGATCCTTAGAATAGATGTGATTCGAAAATTTAGGGTTAGGTTTCCGCCGAAACCATCTCGGACCCACCGAGTTGAAAAACTCAGCCCCACCGACTTGGCTAACGCCAATGCACTAGTAAGTCTCGGTCTGACCGAGAATTACAAATCGGTGTGACCGATTTTAGAACTTTGTGAAACCCTAGCAGTCTCGGTGCCACCGAACAGTGACTCGGTCTGACCGAGATCACTAGTTTAGGTTCCAAAACTGCTTCGATATCACCGAGTTTGAAAATCGGTAGATCCAAAATGCTTTATGTGGAAACTAAAACCAAGTTTTTAAATCATTCTTTTGCAAAAATCTCTGCATTTTGTGATGCTCATCCACTCTGTCTCAACTATAACTATTCACAGGGTCAGCAGTCAGTGATTTGCAGCATGTCAGACCTCAGTGACAGTCAGAACAGGGAAGAAGAGCAGATTCACATGAGTGAGGGCACTAGTCCCTCAAGTACTTCAGATGAAGGGAGCAGAAGTACTCCAAGCAACTTGCCCAAAGCAGCCACAAGAGCTAGACGGAAGAGAACCTCAGACTTAGAGGATGAGGACTATGTGGCAGCAGAAGATGAGGCTACTTCCAAGAAGGTAGTGCTCAAGAAGGTGCTCAGTTCAACTGCAGTAAAGCCAGGCATGAAGATCAAAAGGCCAGCAGGGAGACAGCCAATGTCTAAAGCCAGAGGAACAACTCAAGTACCTGAGATGCCTAAAGAGCCAGCTGTAGAAGGAAAGAAAAGGAAGGAAAGGGTCAAGAAAACCATGGCCAGAGTTGTTGGTGAACCTTCCATGATGGAAGAGGAAGAAGAGGTTGCTGCACCAGCACCAAAGGCACAGAAGCTTATGGGTGATGCAATAAAGTCAGGGGCTACAACATCAAAGCCCAAAGAAGCACCCAAAGCTGCCCCCAAGCCCAAAATTGCACCAAAGAGAAATACCAGGAGTATACCAGCAGCTGAGAAGAACAAGGCCCCAATGCCTGAGGCTGCTACTGAGGAAGATGAAGAAGGAAGGTCCTAAGAAAGCTCAAACCCAAGATTCCAGACCACAATGATGCTCATCCTGTGGCTGAGAAAATGAAGATCAGGAAAGACTCAGGGTTGAGGCTATGGAGATTGTCTGATCCATATGCCACCAGGAGAAGGACGGTTGTAGATTACAGGTTCCACATCAAGGAGCAGTAGGACTTCTATGAGACAATCTTGTTGGACAAGAAGCCTATAGTGTGTGATATGAGATGGGTCGACTGGACCTACATAAAGGAAAATGAAGAACACTATCCTGGAGTGCAAGACAGTTTCATTGCTTGTGGAGTTGCAGACTTTGTTGGGCAGAAGCTCACCAACTGGAATGATGAACTCATTATGCAATTCTACTCCACAGCACACTTCTATCCAGATGGCAGGATAGTTTGGATGTCTGAAGGAACAAGATATCAGTCAACCATAGAGGAATGGGCAAATCTGATCAATGCCCCAAAAGAGAGTGAAGATGATTTGGATATATATGCCAAGAAGAAGATGGGACACAATTCTATGTCACATATGTACAAAGAGATCCTAGACAAAGCCCTTGAGACTTTCTCATTTGGGTCAGTCCATTTTCTTCTGTCAGGGCTGCCTACGATCAACTGGATCTTAAGGCACACTCTTTTGCCCAAATCAGGTGACCACAACATGATAAGAGGGCATGCGATTAACATGCTTCACATTTTTGATATGCCCCAAAAATTCAAGGTCATGAGCCTTATGGTAGAAACCATTAAGAGGACTGCAGCAGATCAGAAAAGAAGTTGTGGATATGCCCCACAGATTCAGGAGTTGATTAACTCAAAGATGTGCATAGGAAAGTATCAGTTGGATAAGGAACATTTTCCTCTCTATCCAGACTTTGAGGACAATCAAGTTGTCATGAATGAGAATGATCCATCATCAGTGCAAGATCAAGAGAAGAAAGAGAAAGCAAGGAAAGAGAAGGCTGCCAAGATGCCAACTCAAGAGGAGGCACTGAATATTTCTTGAAGACCAAACAAGAGCAGCTTGGTTACTTGATAGCATCAACACTGAGGATTGAGAAGGGGTTGGCCACCCTAACTCAAAACCAGGAGAGCCTGGAAAGGATCATGGAACAAAAATTCTATGATCTTGATGTCAAAGTAACTGAGATTCAGTCAGTTGTGGAGCAGCTGCAGGATGACATGCAGGAGAGGAAGGGCAAGACAACCACAGATGCATTTGCCAGAGTGCCTAGAGCTCAGAGGTCAGCTACAGTGCATGTGTCAGACACAAGAGCTACATCATCTGCACCAGCTACAGCTCCTACAGCTCCAGGGCAACCATCTCCAGCACCAACTCCTCCAGCTCCCTCTACATCAACTGAAGTCTTCGTCCAAGGAGCCATCTCTACACCACCAACTGAAGACTAAGCCTGAGAGATGATCTAGCACTATGCATTTTCTATGAACTTTTTGGTAACTTGTTGCCAAAGGGGAAGAAAAATGTATAGATCATAGGCTTCGAGAGAGAGATTTGCTGTTTTTTGTTCTCTCTTGTCTTCTTGGTTAAACTTGTTTGCTTTTGATTGCTTGAGATACTATGCATTACCTGTGAGACATTGATGATCATGTGTTTGATTATAAGCTACACTTATGCTTGATTATATGTTATTATCTTACTTATCCTTATATGATCATTCACTTTGCTTGGTGATGAGTGCATGTATTCGATCTTTATTATTTTGAGCGCTCCACCAAGATGTATGTGACATGGAAGAGTAACCCATGAGCCTAATTCCTTGTGCATTTGCAATCCAAAGCAAATCTCAAACTATGCACAAATTTAGGGGGAGCTCTTGCTTATCACATACTTCTCAAAGCGACGATGTTTTTCAATCTTATTATCATATGTCGAAGCTTTGATCTATATGTTGTCATCAATTACCAAAAAGGGGGAGATTGAAAGTGCAACTATCCCTAGGTGGTTTTGGTAATTCATAACAACATATAGCTCATTGAGCTAATGCTATTTCAAGACATATATTTCAGGAAAGCTCAATGAATAGCATGGCATGGATGATGAAAGTGGATCCCTCAAAATATCAAGGACAAAGGATTGGCTCAAGCTCAAAAGCTCAAGACTCTTCATTTTATATTTCAGTGATCCAAGATCACATTAAGTCTATAGGAAAAGCCAATACTATCAAGGAGGGATGAGGTGTTGCTTAATGAGCCTCTTGCTTCATGTGCTTAGTAATATGCTCCAAAACCCTCAACTATTTTCTCACATCCACATATGACCTAAACCTAAAGCCAAATTCGGTCTCACTGATTTTTTTCTATCCGGCGCCACCGAGTTCAGATGTCATAGCCACTGCCACAAACCCTAGGCAAATCGGTCTCACCGATAGGGATCTCGGTCTCACCGAGATGGGATTGTAATATCTCTGTTTCCCTTCGTAACGTTTCGGTCTAACCGAAGTGAGTGATTGGTCCCACCGAGATTGCAATGTAAACTCTCTGTTTCCCTTTTGTAACATTTCGGTCTCATCGAAAAGAGCAAATCGGTCCCACCGAGTTTACCTGACCAACTCTCTGGTTAGCTAATTACCAAAATCGGTCCTACCGATTTTGTGTAATTGGTCTCACCGAGATTACGTTATGCCCTAACCCTAACCATATCGGTCTCATCGAGTTGCATGTCGGTCCCACTGAAAATCCTAACGGTCACTAGGTTTACTAAATCGGTCTGACCGAGTTTATTGATTCGGTCCCACCGAGATTGGTAAATTGTGTGTAACGGTTAGATTTTGTGTGGAGGCTATACATACCCCTCCACCTCCTCTTCATTCATGGAGAGAGCCATCAGAACAAACCTACACATCCAACTTACCAGTTCTGAGAGAGAACCACCTACTCATGTGTTGAGGCCAACATATTCCATTCCTACCATATGAATCTTGATCTCTAGCCTTCCCCAAGTTGCTTTCCACTCAAATCTTCTTTCCACCAGATCCAAATCCTATGAGAGAGAGTTGAGTGTTGGGGAGACTATCATTTGAAGCACAAGAGCAAGGAGTTCATCATCAATGCACCATTTGTTACTTCTTGGAGAGTGGTGTCTCCTAGATTGGCTAGGTGTCACTTGGGAGACTCCGTCAAAGATTGTGGAGTTGAACCAAGGAGTTTGTAAGGGCAAGGAGATCGCCTACTTCGTGAAGATCTACCGCTAGTGAGGCAAGTCCTTCGTGGGCGACGGCCATGGTGGGATAGACAAGGTTGCTTCTTCGTGGACCCTTCGTAGGTGGAGCCCTCTGTGGACTCGCGCAACCGTTACCCTTCGTGGGTTGAAGTCTCCGTCAACGTGGATGTACGATAGCACCACCTATCGGAACCTCGCCAAAAACATCCGTGTCTCCAACTGCGTTTGAATCCTCCAAACCCTTCCCTTTACTTTCTTGCAAGTTGCATGCTTTAATTTCCGCTGCCTATATACTCTTTGCATGCTTGCTTGATTTGTGTGATGATTGCTTGACTTGTCCAAAGATGCTAAAATCTATCAAACTCTAAAATTGGGAAAAGGTTAAGTTTTTAATTGGTCAAGTAGTCTAATCATCCCCCCCCCCTCTAGACATACTTCAAGGTCCTACAGAGACCCAGGTCTGCAACCCAGTCATTGAAGCGACGAATCTCCGCATGGTCCACATGCGAGTTGCTATTTTCCTCGGGAGAATGAAGGAGGTTGAAATCTCCCCCAACAACCACGGGGAGGGTCGTGGAGGAGATCTTGGTGTGGAGCTCGACTAGGAAAGCGACCGAGCAACTATGGTCGGCAGGTCCGTAAACCACAATGATCTCCCACTTGAAGTTCATATCACGCTCCCACACCTCCATGCTAACGAAGTGGGCTCCATGGTCCATGGATCCCACCTCAAAGGTCGCATCCTTCACCCCTAGAAGGATGCCACCAGAGTGACCTATCACTCCACTAGATGGCAGCCAGTGCCATGCGAAAAATGTCTGCTAAGGCGCTCAAGTTCTACAAGAGAGAACTCAGTGTGCATAGTTTCTTGGACCGCTACCACATCTATGGACTCATCGCGCATGTATTCAATGAGCTGCCTGCGGCGGCCATCATGACCGAAGCCCCGCAGGTTCCAGAAAAGCACGCGCATGATCACTCGCCTAACGGGTCCTCCCGGGACCCTACAGTAGTCGTAACACTAAGGGCACGGTACAACTGGGCAGTACGAGAGCATGTCCGACCACGGATCTCACCCGGATAGTTCACAAGCCGGTCCCGACCCCTAGAATAACGAGGCGTAGGGGGAGGAACCTCGGTAGCTGCTGCCGCCTCGCGAGCCCTAGTGGCCGCGAGGTGGCCCTCTAGAACCTCCTTAGCCTGGAGGGACGCAAGTTGCTCCAAAACCGGGCCCTTCTCGCCACGGAAGACTATAGCCGAATCGGCTGCGACCTTGGCCAGATGGCCAAGGGGGACACCAGCAAGGGCGGAAAAGGAGTTGTCGCAAATATCATCAGAATCAAAACATGGAGCCTGAGAGTCGGACGAACCTGTGTCAAGGCTGCAGATGGTCGCGCGACAGGAGGCTTTCTCCACCGCCGTCGGCGAAGCCCTGGTCAACCGGGGAGCCGCCTTGAGCCAAGAACTCTTCCGGGCAGACGATGCCGGAGTAGAGGCCAAGCGGTGGCGGCCCCGGGACTTGGGAGGCCTGGTCGATGTGGGAGGGGAGGCGGCTGCAAGGTCGGACTCCAGAAACACCGACGCCGGAGGGTCCTCCCTGACGAGCATCGAAGATACCAGCCGTGGGGAGGACGGAGGCCGGACCTCAATGCTACCCCGGCTGTCTCCACTCCCTTCCTCCTCGGATAGGGACAACGGCAGAGGGAGGAAGGGGGAAGGGAGAGTGGTGCCCGGCGGAAGGGTGGTAGCCTCGTCGAGCATGGCTGCAATGGCCTCGATGTCCTCGGACTCGTCCCCCAGGCAGGTGTCGCGGGACCCCACCCCGGGGTAGGCGTCAAGGGCCCCGATCCCAGAGCAGTGGGCAGACGGGGGAAGGGGAGGATCCAGCAGGGGGATCATCCTCAGGATCAGTCGAGTCGTCGTCGGAGGCCTCAAAGCGGGGTGAACGGCTGCATGAGCGAGGGTGGGAGCCATGTGGGCCAGCACCCCCACCAGACCCAGCCGCAGGGTCGGCACCCCCTCCATTAGCCGGGCTGAGGGGATCGGTGGGAGTCCCACCCTCAACCGAGATGCGTAAGTCGTACCCGACGTCGTTGAAGAACATCCTGATCGTTGTCTTGAGCTTGGCGGTGTCTGGAGACTTGATCTGCATACGCACAGCAGGGCCCTTGGGTAGAGAGGTGGCGTCGACCGCCACAAACTTGCCCAACAAACGGGACAAGCCACGGAGGACCCCCTTGTCCCTAGCCAGTGATGGGAGTCCACGATCTGCACCCACACCATGGACAGGGTGGCCACTGCAAGCGGGTCCACTGACAGGACGGAGATGCAGATGGAGAGCTGGTTCAGGCGAGCGTGAGCCTGGCGCTGTGAGTGCCGTAGCGGAGACTGACCGGGTCGGGGAAGGTCGTAGTAAACTCTCGGTTTGAGATCGGGGTCACCTCCCAATCCTAGTCTGGGTTGAACAGGTGGCGAAGGTCCTCAGAGATGATGGCCGGAGAAGCCGTCTTGCCATCCAAGACCGAAATGAGCACGGTCATGGGTGGGGTAGCCCGGGCCTCGGGGATGTCCATCTGAAAGAAGCCCAGGTCGTCGAGCGCATACCCGAACAGCCCGAGCACACCAATGGGCTAGTGATCGGGGCAGAGCGTCACGGGGTGGTCCGTCCGCTTGCAGAGAAAGCAAGCCGGAGGCTGAGTGCAGTTGCCCTGGCAATGGCCGGCGATCCCACAGTTGAAGCAGACAACAGTCGCTGCCATAGCTGGCGCCGCAACCACCGTGGGGTTGGAGACCGAGGAAGCCGGGCCACCCGGATGAGCCTGAGCACCACGCTTCTTCTTCTTCTTGGCAAAAGCCCCCGGCCATTACGGTTGTTGTTGTTGTTGGACCGGCCGGTGGGAACTGTGGCTGCCGCCGTGGGGGGTCAAAGCGACGGGGCAGAGGCGCCGGCTCGTGCGCGGCCCGGGCCGGGGAGCGGGAGCGTCGGACGGGTGACCGACGGTCGTGGTCACGCTCGCGGTCCCGGCCGCGCCAAGGAGGCGAGAGGTCGCGGTCGCGAGACCCGCGCCACCCTGACCCAGCAGCCGAAGCCGAGGACTTGCCACAGAGCATCTCCTCCCGGAGCTCGGACTCGCGGCGTGAGCCTTCCGAGGAGGGATGGCGGTTGTCTGGGGGCGGCGGGGGGTCACGGCCTGCGGCCCGGTGCTTGGGGCGGGGCGCACCATCACCGACGTCACGCACCATGGCGTCGGGGGAGCGGGAGGGAAGTCCGAGATCAGCGAGGGGAGAGGAGGTGGTCTGTGCCGGCGCAGGCGGGAGAAGAATCGACGGAGATAGGGCACGAGTTGGCACAGACCCTAAATGGGCGTGGCCAGGTCCACACCTGGTCTGGGCCGGCCCAGGTGGATTAGAGAGAGGCCCACTTTCACAGGCCTCCCCAACCAAAGGCCCGGCATGGCCTGAGCGCTCCCCGTTCCCAGCCGGCCCAGCCGGCCAAGGACGGCCCAACCCACCCGACGCGGGGGGAGGGAGGGGGCTAGGGCAAGCTGCTGGCCGCCCGCCGCCGCCACCCGAAGATCGGACGTCGCTGACATCGCCGGCCGGAAAGGCCGGAATTTGGGCGCATACGCAGGCCGAGGGGACGCCGCCGACGTCGACGAAAGCAGCGTCGGGACCTCCACAGCACGCATCAGAGAGGCTGGCCGCCATGACCTCGCCGCATGTCCCAAATCCGCCCTTCCGGCCACCCCCCAAGGCCTAGCTCGGGCCCCTGCATGCCGGCGACCAGCGGCCGCTGGCGGAGGGGAAGGTGGTGCGAGGCGGGCCGGGGGCCGCGTCCGTAGAGGAAGGGGAGGAGAGGTGATGGCAGGGACAGAGATGAAGGCCGCGGGAGGCACACTTGAGACGGCCTCGACCAATTGATCGCCGAAGCGGCGGAGCCGCCGGCCACCGCATCTGCCCGGTCCTCCTCCGCCACCCAGTCCGCCCAACACACCCGGCCTGCAGGCACCGGCTCGGGAGCCGGCACCAGGGCAGGTCACGGGAAGGGGGAGGAGATGGGGAAATGGGGAGGGGAACGAGACCAGGGAGGGGCGGCGAGCCGGCGGGGCCGGGCGGCGGGCGAGCAGCGGCGAGGAGGTGGCGGGGCGGACGCCGGCGACAAAGGAGCCAGCGCAATCGCCATCGCGGGAGCCCGAACCTCACCCGTCACTCAGCTCAGCTCCCTACATGTGCTACTGCTGCTTCTCTCTCTTTCTCTGGGTGTTGTGTCGCACGACTGCCCCCTTGGTGCTCATGCCTCTCTCTTCGGTTTAGATCAAATCACACTACTAGGGTAATTCTTCCTTTAGTTCTTCGTGTTGGTTCTACGGAGAGTGTTGTGGTACTTCTAGTTCGGTATGCTTGGATATCTCGGAGGTGTTGTCTCCATCAACATTAGAGCGGACAGATCGTTTTGGAGAAAATTCTCGTGACTGAGTATGGCGTAGTTGTAGGAATAGGCGAGAATCATCATAAATTCGCTTTGGCACATGGGAGCGCGCACTCCTGCCACCAGAAAAAAATATTTTTAAGTATGAGAAAAATTCCAAACAAAAATTCGGCGCATACATCCTGACATTATATGTACGCGCATCAAGTTTTGGAGAAAACCTACATTTTTCGTGGCTTGTGTAAAAAAAACAAAAATATGTCGTGTGAAAAGCACTTTTTAACAATGAATTTTGTCATTTTTACATGCGACACATGACTTGTCTGTTTTTCACGAAACGACTTTATGAGCATGTACAATATCAAGATGTACACGCCAAAGTTCTGTTTGGAATTTTTTGACATTTCAAAATATGTTTAGAACACAGTTTACAAACCAGGAGCTCACACTTCCATGTGCCAAAACGCCACTCTCGAGAATCATCAACTTTTCTTCCTCTTCCGTTGCATTGAGTATTGGTGAGATCATCGTTACATGTTATCTCCATAGTGTTCCTGCACATGCTCGTGCATGATATATTTCTTATTACGTAGCATAATCCCCTTCACACCGATCGAGGTCGTCGGCCACCTCATTTGTCTCCCTCGGCCTAGATCCGACACTCTGATCTCACAACTGTCAGTGAGGACTAGCCCTCTTAGGCCTTCCACTATGTGGGCTAAAAGAGATGCCAAAACCAGTTTTCTCTCATTTGGCACCGATGCCTTCCATAGCCCAGCCGGTGCCATAAAAATATTCCAGGGAGCCGGAGCAAGTAGCTGCTCCGGTGCCCACTTCAAGCACTACAATAAAATATACTAAAGTATAACTGCCATCTATACAGGAGCATTCCTACCCAACCACCACCGAGCAACATCATCCAATCCATACCAAACATCATTCAATTTACAGCAAACCAGAGCACTCAAATTTCTAGATGACCGTTGCACTGCAGTAGAAAAATCTACCCGTTTGGAGAATCTGTCTATAAAATGTACAGAACAAGCTCATAGAAGCACAAGAAGATCTTGGAAAAACTCTCCCCCAAAACATGGAGCACTCATCTTCTCAAAGCTTCACAAGCATGATGAACTCCTCCTTCTCACCTTCAGATGCACAGAGCCCAAACAACCTGCAAAATCCACAGAGCCCAATTAGTTTCCATCCCCATCATCCACATATGAATTATCCACCCACACATTATATTCCCAGTTTCCAGCATCAACACCCACACCATGCAAATTTATATGCTCAAGGAGGTTACCAGCAAGTTCCATCCATACCTCCAGGCTACCATGGTGTTGCTTACCAAGGTAACATGGGGCAGTACCCTCCAGGAGCATTTGGAGCAGGCTCAAGTAGCAGTCCAGCATCTCCTGCTGGATGCATACCTTTTCTTGGATCTGCTAGAGGCACTAGTTCAAGAGGAGATGAGAATAGTCCAGTTGGATTTAGTTCTCCCATGTCACCTGCATATCAAGTGGATGAAGATCCGGCTGTCAATAATCAAGATGGCATTGATAGTAGTCCTGATGAGATTCAGAAAAAAGGAAAAGGCAAGAACTGGAGTAAGCGTGAGGATGAACTTCTCATAGCAGCTTGGGTGCACAATTCATGTGATCCGATTGATGGAAACTCCAAAAGGGCAGAGACCTATTGGAAGGAAGTCGCAGCAGAGTACAACAAATATGCAACAAAAGAGCGGAAGAAAACAGTTGGGCAATGCAAGAACCACTGGACCAAGACCACAAAGAAGGTTACAAAGTTCAATGGTATCTACAATGTTGAAAAAAGTACGTGGCCTAGTGGGAGCGATGACAAGCAACTTATGGAGAGGGTACGTGCCAAATACATGAGTGTTGCCAAGACAAAAAGACCCTTTCCATATGAGCACTGGTGGGAGTACGTGAGGAAAGAGGCTAAATGGACAAGGTCTTATTCAGTTGAAGAGATGAACAAAAGAAACAAGTTGAATGCATCAGGAGCTTATAGTTCTTCAACCCAGGCAATAGATGAGGAAGGTGAACTTCAATGACCCCCCGGACGCAACACTTCAAAAGACATAAAAGATAAACATAAGTCATCAAGCAAGTCTAAATGCTCTGGAAGCTCTCGCGCTGATGCTAATTTCCTGTTCTTAAAAGTTGAAGGTAGTGTTCAACATTGCATTTAGCAGCAAGAAATAATAAAATTTAGCAGCAAGAAATAATAAAATTTAGCAGCAAGGTAGTGTTCAACTCTTTCTTTCTCAGCTTCTGCTTGAACTTTTGTGGCTTCTGCTTGAAAAAGGGTGGCATCGGCCATTTTCTCTGCAGCAATTGATTTTCGTAGTTGAATCTCATTAAATTTGTCCATGCTCTCACTTGTCAAGCTTCCAGAGCATTTAGACTTGCTTGATGACTTATGTTTATCTTTTATGTCTTTTGAAGTGTTGCGTCCGGGGGGTCGTTGAAGTTCACCTTCCTCATCTATTGCCTGGGTTGAAGAACTATAAGCTCCTGATGCATTCAACTTGTTTCTTTTGTTCATCTCTTCAACTGAATAAGACCTTGTCCATTTAGCCTCTTTCCTCACGTACTCCCACCAGTGCTCATATGGAAAGGGTCTTTTTGTCTTGGCAACACTCATGTATTTGGCACGTACCCTCTCCATAAGTTGCTTGTCATCGCTCCCACTAGGCCACGTACTTTTTTCAACATTGTAGATATCATTGAACTTTGTAACCTTCTTTGTGGTCTTGGTCCAGTGGTTCTTGCATTGCCCAACTGTTTTCTTCTGCTCTTTTGTTGCATATTTGTTGTACTCTGCTGCGACTTCCTTCCAATAGGTCTCTGCCCTTTTGGAGTTTCCATCAATCGGATCACATGAATTGTGCACCCAAGCTGCTATGAGAAGTTCATCCTCACGCTTACTCCAGTTCTTGCCTTTTCCTTTTTTCTGAATCTCATCAGGACTACTATCACTGCCATCTTGATTATTGACAGCCGGATCTTCATCCACTTGATATGCAGGTGACATGGGAGAACTAAATCCAACTGGACTATTCTCATCTCCTCTTGAACTAGTGCCTCTAGCAGATCCAAGAAAAGGTATGCATCCAGCAGGAGATGCTGGACTGCTACTTGAGCCTGCTCCAAATGCTCCTGGAGGGTACTGCCCCATGTTACCTTGGTAAGCAACACCATGGTAGCCTGGAGGTATGGATGGAACTTGCTGGTAACCTCCTTGAGCATATAAATTTGCATGGTGTGGGTGTTGATGCTGGAAACTGGGAATATAATGTGTGGGTGGATAATTCATATGTGGATGATGGGGATGGAAACTAATTGGGCTCTGTGGATTTTGCAGGTTGTTTGGGCTCTGTGCATCTGAAGGTGAGAAGGAGGAGTTCATCATGCTTGTGAAGCTTTGAGAAGATGAGTGCTCCATGTTTTGGGGGAGAGTTTTTCCAAGATCTTCTTGTGCTTCTATGAGCTTGTTCTGTACATTTTATAGACAGATTCTCCAAACGGGTAGATTTTTCTACTGCAGTGCAACGGTCATCTGGAAATTTGAGTGCTCTGGTTTGCTGTAAATTGAATGATGTTTGGTATGGATTGGATGATGTTGCTCGGTGGTGGTTGGGTAGGAATGCTCCTGTATAGATGGCAGTTATACTTTAGTATATTTTATTGTAGTGCTTGAAGTGGGCACCGGAGCAGCTACTTGCTCCGGCTCCCTGGAATATTTTTATGGCACCGGCTGGGCTATGGAAGGCATCGGTGCCAAATGAGGGAAAACTGGTTTTGGCACCTCTTTTAGCCCACATAGTGGAAGGCCTTACTAGATTGGTTGTGAGCCATGGGGTTGCAGTCCGTGCGACATGCAGTGACCTCCCCTACCTTGACCGGCAAGCAGAGTCACCGACGTGGATTGATCTTCAAATCTAGTCATGGTCGGGCGGTTGATCAATGGGGATGGGGAAGGAGTCGCCTTCCCGTCGGACGAAGAGTTTCTGCACCTGAGCTCAATGAACAGTAAAAAGAATTGAAAAAATTTCAAACAATTTCATTTTTTTTGGAAGAAACATTGACAAAAGTTCTAAATGCTTGCAAAAATTTGTCTTGAAATCACATTCCTAGAAGGCGTGGCAAAAAAAAAATCAGTACTCTGAAAATGACTTTTGCCAATGTTTCACTAAAAAAAGGAATTTTTTGAATTTTACTGTTCACGGAGCTCAAATGAGCTCGGGAGCGGAAAGGCACTTTCGCTTCCCGGCCCCTTTCTGACAACTAGTGTCCTATCTTCTACAGTTAGTGGCTGGTGGCGTCTTCCAACAGTTGCGAACATTGACGGCTAGGGGCAGCGACGGAGACAGGCCCCAGGCAGCCTGGGCCGCTGCCTGGGGCGTGAAGACGAATTCCTTTGTTAAGTTTTGACACAGTGCAGTTACAGTTCTATACTGTTGCTACAGTGAACGAAGGTGTCCTGGGGCGGCCTGGGGCTTGCCATATTCCTGGCGCCGCCACTGGCTAGGGGTAATGTAGTGGCTCGGGCTCTTGGATGTCGGGGCGGCGGACCTAGAAGGCACTATTACCTCTCTGACGAGCTGCGTGGCAGTGGTGTTGGGTGCTCCCCTTGGCTATGTCGATGTTGAGGCAAGCGGCGGCGGTTACTCATGGTGAGGTTTTTGCCGTCTGTGGTGATTGTGCCTGGGTCTAGATTAGGTGTCCCAAATCCTGTCATGGTGGGCCTCCTCTCATGGCAGGGGGCTTAGAGCAACTCCAATGGGGCGACCCATTTCGTCCGCCCGCGTCGCGCCGACCCAAACGGACGCGCGTCCGTTTTTCGTCCGCGGACGACCCATTCCCGGCCCAATTTTGAGCCGGATTTGCGTCGGTGCGCCTACTCCTCTCACCGGGCCCGCCGGTCGGTGGCAGTCACCACCATTTTCCCCCATTTTCCCAAAAACACTCCCGCCCGCGCGCGCCCCCGCCCCCAACCAGCCATGAAGGACACCATCGACCTCGACCTCGACGCCGCCGCCGGCCTCGCCTCCCTCGCCTCGTCCGACGCCGTCGCCCCCTCCGGGAAAGGCAAGCCTCGTGCCTCGCGCAAGACCGCCGCCGCGACCAAGACGAAGAAGGCGCTGACGCCCGAACAGCGGGCAAGGGAGTCGGCCAAGAGGAAGGGTCGGAGGCACGCCGCGGACGCGAGGGATGAGGTCGCCGCCGTCGCCGCCGTCGCCGTCGTGCAGCAGGAGTTCACCAACGTCCGCGTCGCGGCGGCAACGAGGGAGGCACTCTACATGCTAGGGGTAAACCCTAGCCAGCACAACCTCGTCCAAGCGGCCGTCGCCGCGGCTAGCACCGGCTCGTCGGCGTTTCCTCGGATGATGCTGCCCGATTCACCCCGCGCATCGGCTTGCAACCCGGTCCCGGGCTTCCACGTCTACCCGCAGGCGTCCCGCTTCTTCGGGGAGTGCTCACCCGACGTGAGCATGGTCGCGCCTTCCACGCCTGCGCCCGCGCCCATCGACCTCAACGCCACCAACACCAAGAAGGAGGACAAGCGAGATGCAGCCAACGCCTTGATCGCAAGCGTGGACGGCATGATGAATAAGGACTCAAGGGAGGAGGAGCGCCGGCGTTTCAAGGCGGAGCAAATGGATGCTTTCATGGAGATCCAAAGGAGGAGGCTTGATCTTGACGCCGAGAAGCAAGCCAAGATGTTCGAGCTCAAGGCGGAGAAGCAAGCCAGGATGCTATAGATCGAGACCGCCAATGCCAAGACCAAGGCGAAAGAAGTGGCTCTCGCGAGCATGATGACCGGGGTGGAGATCATGAAGGTGGATCTCAACACCGTGTCGTCAAGGAAGAGGTTGTGGTTCAAGAAGATGCAGACCGACATGCTCAAGTTCGACGACGAGTGATCTATGGCGGCGAGGGCCATCTTTTTTGTATGCCGGCAGATGTGCCGGCATGACCACGGGAGCCGCGATGGCGTGGTCGAACTCAAGTCTCACCCTTTTTTGTGTGCTGGCATGTGTGCCGGACGGCTGGCGAATGCGCCAGCAATGAACTGTGGTGATATTTTTTGAAGCCGGCATTGTATGCCGGCGCTGGCATGATCGGCGGGCCCTTTTTATTTAAAAGTTGAATTGGGTATGAAATGGATTGGCGCGTTGGGCGCACTGTCGACCCAAATGCAAAACTGAACGGACGCCGGGCGGATGGACGATCCAAACGGACAAAAGGCGGACAAATGCACCGTCCGTTTGGGTCGGACCGTTGGAGTTGGTCTCAGTGACCAGATTTCTAGGCAAGGCGAGCGGTATTCACCGAGCAAAAGCTCAATGCTTCGGTGCCCGCGTCAGCGACGCCCTGCAAGTGTCGTGTCCCTCCCCTCCTGGGGGCAACCGTCGTGGTCCTCCCCTCCCTTTCCCGCCAGTTCGCTAGGTGAAAAGCCATGCCCTGCGTCAGACTCGGCGGCTGTGACACGTTGTGTCGCTCCCCTCGCAAGGGAGTTGTGGGAGCAGCCAGGTCCTGAGAGCGTCGTGATGGTGTTGTTCTGGGAAGGCTTGGATCTTGGCCCGATGCCTTCATTGGCACCGGCGCTTGGTGATTTCGTTTGTCCTCTATCCCCGACACGGGTACTCGCCGTAAAATTTTCGGTCAAAACTACACCCACAGGTTCGAGATAATTACACCTACAGACCCTGTACTCTTCGGCGCGTAACACGATGGTCCCCGAACTCACGGAGTGCTCCAATACGGTCCTCGAATATGAGAATACGCTTCAATACGATCCTAGCTGCGTTTCCCACTACACCCTGCAGCCCAGCCCTGTGCCACGTCAGTATACAATACATATTTGGGTCTGGCATGTCAGCATATCAAAGAGAAACATTGAAAAAGTATTGCTCACTATTCCCTCCGTCCCATAATGTAAGACGTTTTTCGACACTAGTGTAGTGTCGAAAAACGTCTTACATTATGGGACGGAGGGAGTACAATCCAGAGCCCACACGTGTGCCTAACAGACAAGCCAACCAACAAACAGGACGATGATTCGTGTCTAACAATGATCTAGAACTTCATATAAATCAGTGTGTAACGTACCTCTTGAGTATTCTGCTGGTTTCCTTTACTATTTTATTTACCATTTTCATGTTTATTTTTCCGTTTATTTGACACTTTTTTTAATAATATACAAAAATTATGTATTAATAATTCTTATAGCTTTTCTTATTTTTTTAAATGAGAAAAGTTTTAAAGGGAAAATAAACACGTACTTTTGAAAATTAAAGAATAAAAAACAGTAGTTGGGCGTATAATTGGAGAAAAATATAATCTTTTTTCTATAACCACGCTGAACATTATCCAAAATACATGTTGTCAATTTATTTTAAATAGTTTTGTATTTGAAAAATATAGTGAGGATACACAATAAATGTCTGTACTTGTGGTCCTGAATGAAGATGCATAATTTTTTCTACATTTTTTTTGTTAAATCCACATAATTTTTATAAGTTCATGTTTACCTCTTCAAGGCACAAAATGATGAAAGTAGAATACAGATTTAAAATGCACTATAGCTGGATTTTTTATATGAAAAAGAAAAATAATACAAACTTGGTAAAATAAAATGAAATGAAAATAAGATAAGCATCAAGAAAATTGCTTGAAGATATTAAAAAATGTATGCCACACTAACTGGCTGGCTTAACTACATGTCCTGTTGATGGCGTAAAACGAAAATTTTATTTATATAGCCTTTACATCATTGATTTATAGGTAGAATTGGCCGGATTAGTGGTTGGCTGCCCACATTTGTAGAGGGAGCAGCGCGAGATGTAGATAGGACCATATTGAAGCGTATTCTCGTATTTGAGGACCATAGTGAAGCACTCTTCGAGTTCGAGGACCATCGTGTTACATGTCGGAGAGTACAAGGACGGTAAGTGTAATTATCTCCACAGGTTCCCGCTCCACGGTCCAGAGTGAGAGGGCAGTGGGCTCTCTTCGGCGGCAGTTCGGTGGGGGCTTTGTGATGAAACCCGGCCCCATGCTTTTCTGTATGTGATGCAAGTTTGCTTTGGGTCGGCTTCTTCGAAGCCTCTGGTTGTGGTTCCGTCACTCCTATGATTTCGCTCGTCGGTCCGTTGGGCTGCAGGTGGAGGTGGGATTAAGTGGGACTACTTAACCCATCCCACTTAAATTACTTTAGTGGACTCCCAGTGGATAATTTTTTTCATGGGGTGTCCCATTTAGCCCACTGGAGCCCCACCTTTGCCTACCTAGAAGAGAACGCCCGCGCCGCACACGACCCCGCTGCTGCAACCGTCTCCCGTGGGACGCCGCCCGTTGTTCAGCCGCCATGCCAGGATAGCCGACGACGCCCGGTCCTTCCTCCCCTAGCTACATCCTCCGCGGCTCCGCAACTGGACGCGGCCTTCCATCGCCCCTGCTCCGGCTTCGAGATAGACGCCGTACCTCCGCCTAAGAAACCGACCGGATGCGATGGCCAGGTCGCCTCCGCACCGGGAGCACTCGTTGCTCACAGAGGGCGGGGAGGGAGTCGGGCGCGGCGGGGCGGGGCGACGGCGATAAGGGCGTCGATGTCGCCGCTGCTTCCGTCGGCGGCCTCCGGCCACTTCCCAGGGCCCCTCCGGGTCAGGGTCGACGCGGTGGATCTCCGACCGCGGCCCAGAGCGGCGCGAAAGGGAGATGTTGGGCGGAGGGTGGCGGAGGTCAGGGCGGTCGGCGAGGCAAGCAGCGCGTCGCGGTAGGAAGGCAGCGACATATCAGATCCGACCAAGGAGGGGCTGGATTCCAGCAAGTGCGGGGTGAGCTGCAGCCTGCAGGTGGCCGGGCGGAGGGGGAGGAGTCCATCGCGCGCTAGGGCCGGTTTGGCCGACGGCGAGTGCGGGCTGGGTGGCCACCGGCGCGGGCAGGAGCGAGCAGAGCTAGGCTAGGAGAGGAAGCGCTAAACATGTACGGTATTCTCAAATGGGGTCCCGTTTATACCCACTTAACCCGTCAAATGTTTAGTGGATTGTCCCGTAATGCCCACCAAGCACTGGTGGGACTAGGTTGATTGTTGGTGGGACTCCCACATAAAGTCCCACCTGCAGCCTGGTCGGTCCGTAAGCTGTCATAAACATATGTCTTGTACAGTATATTGTTGGTGCTTTAGCTTTTTTGCGTAGTTTTATTTGATCCACTTTGCAAGAGGGCTACCTAGGAAGGAAACAAAGGTGCCTAGCTCGTCTGTACTAGTAGGAGGAGGCTACCAGAGCTTTGCTCGCTGGGCCTGGGTCTCGCATTTAGCTGCCTGATGCGCGACGCAAACAGGGTTTCTCCTACTTAAGCATCCATGGGATGTGCCGGCGATCTATCGCCCCACGAAACATTGGAAGTGCACCGCGTCCTCGGGCTCACGCATGGATCGCGTGCACCCCGGCCGGCCATGCCAATCACCAGTGCGAAGACGCCGTCCCAGCACGCGCTCATGAGCAATCGCGTGCTCTAGCTCGCCTTTGGATGACGACTTGTGCTTGTCGATCGATAACCTTTACAAATTACTCCATCTGTATCAAAATATAAGAAGTTTGTGTAGGCTATATATTTTGATTCAGAGGGAGTACTACACATTTGCTATTCTGACGCGCAGACAGCAGACTCGCTAGGAGACTGTCTGCAAGTCTATTCCACCCCAGTCTCTAAAGTAAAACGGAGTAAAACCTACTTATGAAAGCATCCAAAACTAGATTGAAACCAAGCTGACACCTCACAGCCGAAAAATTCTAGCAGGAGTACTTTGTTTGCCAGAATCCGACATGCATTGCCCAACCGCATGCTATGGGTAGAACACCCGATTGAGATTTCACAGCTTGAGGGGACGCATGCCGGCATGCGTGCTGTCGCTCACTCTTACGCCAGCGGAGTTAGGTCTCGCTGTGTTTGGCCCAACGTCGGCGAACTGGTCTTGCAAGTTGCCCTCTTCTTTTTGAGTGGGGCGTTTTGGTGGACGAGCTGCATGGAGGCCGGTATCTGGGTCGGTCGTTCTGGCGTCGCGATGCGTGGCCTGTGCGCTTTTCTCTATTTACCGTTTTTGTCTGGTATAAATACAGCGGTGCTGCCTTCTCCCGTTCCCGCTTTGTACATGGGCCTATGATTGTTGTATACTGCTGCCTTCTCCTGTGCACGCACAAGATGTTTTGTCCGTGCGGTTCGAATTGGGCCCACCTCACGGGCCGGTGAGGCTGGTTGGTGAGGAAAATAAATGTGTGGTTGCTCGGCCCGCTCGGCGACGGTGTCGACCATTAAGCGGTGCCTGTTCGTGCTTGGCCACTCGACCCGAAGGTGGACGGCACCGGGCAAAGGGGGCTGCGCCGCTTCTCGCCATGGACGGCATGGAGTTCTTCTTCGATGAATCTGCATCGGGGTAATATTCCTTGAAAATCTCGCTCAAGTTGTCGCATGGAGTTCTTCTTTTAGCTAGAAAATCTATCGATTGGAGTTTCCCTTGACCTGTTCCTCAAACAATCAGATCTGGATGGCTCTCGTTTGCCTGTGCAGGTTCGTGCCGCGGTTGGACGGCGGAGTTTTCTTAAGGGGTCTAGTTGCCGGCGAGCAACTTACTGAAGGCAGCACAAGTGGAACAGAGGATGCGGAGGAGGATTTGATTTCTTCTCTTCCCATGGGGCGAACTGGAGGCGGCATGGATTGTGAAGGGGGCGAAGGTGCTGGTACAGGGGGCTACGCATCGTATGATCTTGGCGGCGAAGGCAAGGGCGATTCCTGCGAGACAGGCGGTGCAAATATAGTCCCAAATGACATGGACTAGGATGCAGATGAAGATGGAGTGGGAGTGTCAAATGCAAACCAGTCTTCTTGGACCAAGAGGTGAATTTCTGTTATCCCTAGCCTTGAACTGTTTTAGATAATGTCTATTAATTTTCTTCTCAGTTATATGCATCGTCAACTTTTACTCGTAGTTTTGTTGCACAAATGCTGTTTCGTCTGGTCGATTTTTATTTTTCTGGTCGGCTCAGCATGTTGAAAATTAGAAAAAGAAAACATGGGCATTAGGAAAACGTTTCTGGGACGGTTACCTGTTTTAGTGCCACACGAGCGAGCAGTCACAATAGGGGCGAAAATCATGTTCATAAAAAGAAAAAGAAAAACATGATAAGTCTAATTTTGAGACATGTCTGATGCCCTCGAATCACAACAGAATGCTGGTGTCGCACACCAAAGAAAAGGATGATGCTGGCTGCCGTTTTTGGTTTGTTAAAAATAAAAATTTTCTGAATCTGGTACTGCTACTAGCATAGCAACACAGATATGTATAGTAAAAAATATCCCAGCAAAAATTATTGATTTCTGCTAGGTTGTGTGGGCAGTGTGCCCATGGACGACAATTATTTTTTCTGTTCTTCAGTTGATTTAATCCGCTGATGAGTTTATGTGTGTCATTTATTCCCAAGGTCAGAGTTGGAAAAGCGGCAGATGAGAGGGAGCCCAGCCCTTCAAGGATGCCTGCCCTTGAAGCTTCTATCCGTGCATTTGTTGACAAAAAGTCTAATAATGTTGTCAATCCATCGATTGGGACTAGTTTTGATTCCGTCGAAGTGGGTATGAGTTTTACAATCTTTATTCGTGGGAGGTTGGTTTTGGGTTGCGCTACGCAAAAAGACGTTTGAATGTACACCGGAAGAAGTGCATGCAGGAGATAGTTTGCGCTTGTGCGGTGAGTCAGCAACATAACATCAATTCACCCTTACATTTAGAGGATTTTGAGCTTTCTTTTCATTTTCTTTCTTTGTGCCATGCAACGAAAATGTGCGTATTAATTTACAATTTTTTCATGTTCTTAATTACATGTGCTTGTCTTCTTCAGGGCAACCCATTGCAAGCCAACAGTAGGTCAACGCGGTGTGGTTGCAATGCCATGATACAACTACTAAGGTCGGACGATGGAGGATGGTATGTATGCGAGCACAGGGCTGATCACAACCATGATTTATCTGTTAATTGTGGAGAGAAACTGCACTGAAAGTCACACCGACACATAGATAGCTATACAAGGGACCTAGTTAAGCAACTAAGAGAAATTAACATCAGCATTAGCAAGCTTTACAGTGTCGTGGGGAGTTTCTTTGGCATGATAAAGGACGTGCCATTCACGAAACTTTCCTTAAAAACATTGTGTGGTAAACTTAACCAGGAACAGTCTCTGAATGATGCAACAAAAACCATATAGATGTATTCAACGAGATGAGGGCAGAGGACCCTGAATTTAAATACAGTGTTCAGGTTGAAACCGAGGGGAGGATTAAGACATTGATGTGGGCCGCTGGCAGAGAGATTGAGCAATTCAAGTGTTTCGGTGATGTTGTAACATTTGATACAACCTACAGGATAAACCTGTACGACATACCATTTGGCCTTTTGTTGGTGTTAATAATCACTTTCAGAGCATCATATACGGAGGCGTGTTGATGAGCGATGAGAAGGTGGACACTTTCAAGTGGATATTCACGGAGTTCTTCCAAATGCTAGCAGCACCACAGCCAAAAACTATCTTAACAGGTAATACATGATTTGGAAAACAAAAAAAGCTAGAAAAAAATATTGTCACCGACATAATTTGCTAGAGTGCTTGATTTCTAAAATTTGATGCTCTTACTTGATTTCTTTGTGGCTGGGACAGATCAATCTCGCGCAATGGAAATTGCAATAGCGGACGTCATGCCACGGACTGCGCACCGGTGGTGCAAATGGCACGTGCTGAAGAAGGAAAAAGAGAGCCTTGGAGCGCTGCTTGCAGAAGGGAGTGAATTCAAGCCAGAGTTCAGCAAGCTAGGCCACCATGTAGTTAGTATTGATGAATTTGAGAAGGGCTGGGCATGCTTGATTGAGAAATATGGCCTCCAGACCAATACATTCCTAACGCAGCTTTACGAAGTTAGGGGGAAGTGGGCAAAGCCATACTTCATGGGTGTGTTTTGTGCAAAAATGACAAGTACGCAGCGAAGTGAGAGCGCAAACCACCTTCTCAAAGGGTATGTGCCACCAGGCTGCCCCATGCACTTGTTCATCCGGCAATATGAGAAGATGCAATTTGACCACGACTCAGAGGAAAGTTACCAGGAGAAGAGGACAAAACTAGTATGTTTCGATTAGTCTTCTATGTATGTATCTTTGAGCTGTTGAATTGCTGCCTTCCATAGAATCTTAGATCCTCTTGTTGCACTTGCCATGTGCAGGGTGAGATTGTGCTGAAGCAACATATCCCATTTGAGGTACATGCATCGCCAGGTTTACACCAGGACAATGTTTGAGAAATTTGGTGAAGCATTGTACGAGTGTGGGTCATATGATCTAATAGAAGTCGAACCCCGATTGGAGTACATTGCTAGGCACATAAAATTCCAGTCAGGGGAAAAGTGGTGCAAGAATGAGTTTGTCATCTCAGTGAGTGAGCCAGCCGATGAGTTCATTAGCGAGTGTGGAACGTTTGAGCACTATGGGATGGTTTGCAGCCATGTGCTTAAGGTGTGTGACGCATATCCTCATAGTTTTCCGCAAACCATTTTCCGCATGAGCTCGCATCCGAAAAACATGTGCTGATGGTCAGGCCATGAAACTGACATTTTTGGTTGTTGTTTCACCAGGTCATGATACACCTAAAACTGTATGAGCTCCCGCCAAA
This sequence comes from Triticum aestivum, assembly GCF_018294505.1. Lineage (NCBI taxonomy): Eukaryota > Viridiplantae > Streptophyta > Magnoliopsida > Poales > Poaceae > Triticum > Triticum aestivum. The sequence goes on along the minus strand of NC_057801.1, from coordinate 593,752,278 downwards.
ACATGTGCTCAAGCGGTGGACTAGAGATGCAAGAGATATACTGCCACCGGAGTATTTGCGCTACCAGAAGGACCATGGGCCCCTGAAGTATTCTTCTCGTCGGCACAACACCTTATACTTGTTGGCACTGGATGTGGTTAAATTAGGTAACAACAATGTGGAAGCACATGCACTTGCAATGGAGAAAATGCGAGATGTCAAAGTGCTGCTCGAGCCAGTTGCCGCCGTGCGGGATAGGCTTGGTTTGTCTGATAGAGAGTTGGCTGCAGATTCAGGCGGCTCTGGTGTTGGGAACAAGCAGCATTTTGGGAGAGCTGAGTCTGAGCACACCATCTCACAAGGATTGGATTTGTTTCCAGCATCGTGCAAGAAACGACCCGCTGGGCGTCCAACAACGAGCCGCGACAAGGCTCCATATGAACAACCATCAAAGAGGAGCAGATTATGTTCTATATGCAGAATTCAGGGGCACAAGAGCACAACATGCCCTGCCAGAGGGGATGTGCCAAAGGCACCTAGGAAATCGCCTCGCTGCTCAAAATGTCGGTTGACATGTCACAGGAAGAACAGATGCAGCAACCCGCCTAAGGTCTGAAAAAAGATATGAAATTTAGTGTTTGTTTTCGAGATTCGTTGGTTTGTCTGTGTGGCACTTTGTTATTAGAACCCGTATGTTATTTCTGTAAACCACCAAGAGATGGTAAGTGAGCATTCCCGTGGCATCTGGCAGGGACATTTGTGAATTTGCATCGGGCTTTATGTTGGCTTGTTTGCTGTTGTGATGGTGAAGAAAAAATATTTCAGTTGGCACTTTATGCTTGGCATAAGAAAAATGGATGTTGCCCTCTCGTGTAGAACATGTGAAAAAATGAACATGGGCATGATCGTCTGTGAGTGATGCTGGCACTGCAGGGCCATGATTGGGGAGTGGTCGCACGTCTAGCCAGCCTGTGAGCGAGCAGTGGACGACATGGGGTGCTACTGTAGAAAAATACAGAATACAGGATTAGGGTTAAAGCTGCTGGCTCGAATACATGACATAAATGCGCTGATGCAGTGTCTCGATGGGATCACTGACGACCGAGATAGCGAGCTGCACAGAGCTCAGCCTCCAAACGGCATTTTCGCTTCTTTTTGTCTTAAAAAAACTACTGATCTACTGATATGCACTTTGTTACTCTCGTTGAATTTACCACAGTAGACTGGTTCATCGCTGTAGGAGCAAGCCGCATGCATGGTTCGCCAAAAATGAACCAATCTTGTAACCGGCATCTTGCCGTCCTCTTCTTTAAATGGATGATCAGCATGCTATGCGTATTCGCGGAGAAAAATGCATCAATCTTGAGCTGGGACTTCGTTATGACGCTGATGGGCAGTACGTTAGCGCAGAGCCAGTCAAGCTAAACTCCATGACAACTTGGCCAGTTGCATTTTCTTTTTTTTAGGTGAGATGCAAGTTGCATTTCTTACATGATGAAAAGGCTACCTATTGATGAACAGCACGTTTCGTTTCATCCACATTGTTAATCCAGCGCCGAGGCCAAGTCAATCCAAATACTAAGTTGTGTTTCTCTGCTATATAACTACGTACATAATCATGAACAGAACTGCGTACACAATACATTTGTAGCAGAGAAACACAAAAACGCTTACTTTTTGCATGATCGCTTGCAAACATTGCAAGAACCCAAGAGTGTCATGGTGATCAGCTTCAGTTGCTCAGCAAGTAGAAAACTGACATGGATCATGGCCTTGCTGTTCATGATGACTCAGGTCTATGGCCAGTCTACTTCGGGTATGCCCCACTGCATTTTTTTTAGTTTACTTTGGAGTGCAATTTAAGAAATCCCACTTTACTGAAGCCTTAGCGATAACATATTATTATCTACTGAGTGTCTGTCACACTAGTCGTGATCTTTCCTTAGATCATAAACTTGAAACACATGAAACTGATACAAATTCTCCTTGTGCAGGGTTCATAGGCATTGATTGCGGAAACAAACGCACCTACAACGACAGCATAACAGGAATACAGTACCATTCTGATGATGGATTTGTCGATGGTGGATTGAGCCACAAGATTTCAACAGAGTTCATGGCTGATGCCGCGAATGAGCAACAAAGGTTTAACAGTCAATCTTGAGGGCAGACCCCCCTTTCCTCTCTCGCGACCGCGCCGCCTCCCCGCGGGCGGCCGGCCGCGCTTCCGTCCCCCTTCTCCAGAGGCCTTCCCCCGCCACCTTCCCCCCCGCCGCCGCCGGCGTGCGGTGCCGGGCTTGCCCCGGGCGGCGCCGGTGGCGGCGGCCCCTGCTTTTCCCCTCCCGGAGGCGACCTGCGCGGGGCGGCGCGTTTCCTGGTGTGTGCTCAGGCGGCGGCGGTCCGGCGCGGCGGCGGGGCAACCTGGCGCAGGCGTGGGAGGCTGGCTGCGCGGCGGCGCTGCCGTTGGCGGCGGAGCTCGCGGTGGTGGGGGTGGCGGCGCCTGCTCGGCCCAGATCTGGGCCCCTTCGGGCCCATCTGGGCCGCGGCGGGCCGGTGGCTTCTCATCGACGGCGGAGCCCCCTGGAGGTGCAGTTCGGGCGTAGGAAGGCTGGGTGGGGGCGGCACCGTCGCCGGCTTGCTGCAGCGGGGCGGCAGCGGCTTTGCGGGCCCGAGATGGGCCTGGCCGGGCCTGGGGTGGCCTGGTGTGCCACTGCGGCCACGTCCGGTCGGCACCCGCGACGGTGCTGGAGGCACAGGCCTCCCGCACAATGGTGGTGGAGGTGGTTCCCTCCGGCGCGGCTCCGGTGCTCCCCCTCCCGATTTCTGGCGCTCCTCTCTCCATCCTCTAGGCCTCGTGATGGCGGTCTCAATGAGGCGGCATGGATGACTTCAAGACCGTGGTGGCGTATGCTGGTTGGTGGTTGGCTGGCTGGTTGGCTCCGGATCGGACGGATAGTGGTGGTTGGGATGCGGGAGAAATCCCTGCCGGTTCTTTCGGCGCCGACGCGGTGTCGCCTACGGGCGTCGCCTTTCCTTCCTGAGGGGCGTAGGTGTTACCCATCCTCCACTCCTCTCCGCGTGCCGGGGGAAACCGTAGGACATGTCCGGGCAGCAGCGTCGTCGACGTCGCACCCCTTCTTGGAGGTGCTGCTTGGTTACGCGGCGATTCGGAGCCTTGGTGTGTGGTGGGACGAATCCGGAGGGCGCAGCGGAGGCGGATCATCTTAGCTTTGCCGAGTTGCCGTTGTTGGCATTTTGTTCTTCTTCTTTCTCTTTTGGGCTTAATGTGTTGTGCGCCCCAGCAGTTACCGTGTGATTGGTGGAAGTTGCTTTATTTATAAAGCGGGGGAAACCCTTTTTCGGTAATGAGCAACAGAAAACCTTGAGGAGCTTCCCTCAGGGTTCACGGAATTGCTACACACTGCCATCCACCATCGGGAAGTTTTTGTTGAGGGCTATTGTTTACTTATGGCAACTACGATGGGTTGAACAGTACGATGAGCGGATCGCTTTCTCGGTTTGGGCTCCATATCGGTGTCAATTTCTGGGAGGCGGTGAACTTGACCAATTGGGATCCATCAAGCACAATATGGAAGGAGGTGCTCACCGTTGCTCCGGGCAACAACCTGTCGGTCTGCCTGATAAACTTCGGTACAGGGACACTGTTCGTGTCTTCGTTGGAGCTGAGGCCACTGCAAGATGTGATGTACCCTTTTGTGAATTCTTCGGTGTCAATCAGCTATTTTAGACGGATCAGATTTGGTCAAGCCACTGACTTCATCACAAGGTAAGACAAGACTGGCATCCATAATAATTTTGGATTTGATCTTAATTATGCCTGACAATGGTTTTGAAGTTGGCTAGCACGGAAAATTTGAAGTGTTTGCTCCTTAATCTGTTTCCTGAATCTTGCAATTCCTTCTAACAAAAACTAATGTCATCCCAAGGTGACAAGAAGTTTGGTTGGCGAGTTGTCACAGCTATTTCCTTCAAGTTTAAAAAAAAAGGACAGTTTATTGGCTACCTATTTACCTGTTTTCTCCTTGTCTTTATGTGCGATGAAGATATCCATTGGACCCTTACGACCGGTTCTGGGAGGGCTGGTCTTTCTCCTACAACACCTACCCCTGGATGACCCTAAACACTAGCAGTCCAGTGAGGAGGCTACCCGGCGACAACACCTTCCAGGTACCAGAGGGCATCCTCCAGCAGGCCAGCACCCTAGACACAAACTACTCCTTCTTCGAGATCAATGTGGCAGTGGGTCCCAACCTGGACCCAACGAACCTGCAGCTTCTCCCGATCTTCCACTTTGCCGAGGTCGTTGACAACAATCCAAATAGGTCATTCAACATCTACAGCGGCGACGAAATGTTGTTCCCAGACTTCTCACCTTCACGATCCCAGGTGGACAGCATGCACCAGAATGGGCGCTTCTTGCATAACCCCGCAGCCTCCTTCCTCCTGAACAAGACCAACAACTCGGTGCTCCCACCGCTCATCAATGCGTTCGAGCTGTACTCTCTCGTCCGGATGGATAACCTCACCACTGACTCCAACGACGGTAAGACACCAAGTATACATATACTAAGTGTGTGCCTGTGGTAGATTCACATTATCATCATGCAGTTTATTCAGTAGGTTTAACTGCTTGAACACCTCCAGCAGTTTATTCACATTATCATCAATGCTTTTAAAAATGTTATTGACTGTCTAGACCCCTGAGATCCCCAAAACCATTTTGTCATTGTCAGGATTTTCACCAGCAAAGTAATAAATACATCAAGTTCATTAACCAACTGATTTAGTACTCCATCTTAACTGCTAAATAGGCCATCTTATACAGGCCAATCCAATATTAGAGAAATGAATCAATGCAATTTATTCAGTTCTACAAAAAGATAATGCTCGCATAGGAAATACTTTCGTGACTTCTTCCTTCACGGCTTTCGTCTCTTTTAAAGTATATAAGCTCCCATACCCAACGTATACAGCCTTTTGATTCCATTGCTATCTGTTTCCATTGTCTTTCTTTTTTCTGTTGTAGTCAAATACATGAAAGAAGTCAAGAAGCACTACAGTGTGGCACGAATAAACTGGAATGGTGATCCATGCTCACCGAGAGAGTATTCTTGGGAAGGTTTGACTTGCGACTACTCTAAGAGCAACCCGAATCCGAGGATCGTCGCAGTGTAAGAACCTAACAGGGACTTGTACCATATACATTTTGGAAGCTAAACATCAAAATTCAATATTTTCAATTTTTTAAGAGCATTGTGTTATATTTTTTTTCCCGAAAAGGAGGATAACCCCCGGCCTCTCACAGCCATCTTTACTATATTATTCGACAGAGTCTGACAAACAATCACTGAATTAACAGATCTGTATTTAAATGATTTTTCTTTTGCAGAAATCTGTCTACCAGCAGACTGAAAGGTGGATTAACCATATCATTCATGAACATGGTATCACTGGAAACCCTGTAAGTGACCTACCACAAAATATTAATGGACTAAATGAGATTATGTTGACATCTTTGTGATCCTAAGCACAAAAAACATGTAGGGATTTGTCACACAACAATTTGACAGGAGGTATTCCAGAGTACGAAATGAAGTCAATGAAAGTTTTGTAAGTCTCTCTGTTGATTGTACTAATATTTGGTTCAAGATATAAATTTTAAAGAATGGTTTTAACTATTATTCTACAGTGATTTGTCATATAACCAGCTCGATGGACCAATCCCTCATTCTATTCTTCAAAGATATCAGGCTGGTCTGCTTGACTTAAGGTTTGCATGCTCTATTGCACAATCCTTTTGTTTTGACTGAATGTTGCACTTTCTTACTGCATAAAAATAATACTCCCTCCGTCCGAAAATACTTGTCATCAAAATGGACAAAAAGGGATGTATCTAAAACTAAAATACGTCTAGATACATTCCCTTTTATTCATTTTGATGACAAGTATTTTCGGACGGAGGGAGTAGATACTCAAACTAAAAGAAACAGGGTTGAGCCTGATAGCAAAAATTCGAGGGTTAGCAACAGTCTTTGCACAACAACTATGCCACACGTTACCAAACTAGAGTTTCACAAGTTGGACTTCCTCCGCCCACAGTTTGGTTGGTACTCCCTCCGTTTCTAAATACAGTCCTTTTAGAGATTTCAATACAAACTACATACGGATGTATATAGACATATTTTAGAGTATAGCTACACTCATTTTGCTCCGTAAATAGTCCATATTGAAATCTCTAAAAAGACTTATATTTAGGAATGGAGGGAGTATTATACTTGTTGTGTGCCACAAGTACCTAACTTTATGCCGCAGCAGCCCCACTTGGGTAACAAAGCCCCTGTGCCGCCTACTGCTACAAACTCGCCGCCTCCCCATGTTAGGCTGGTACATGTTGTTGCACCAGGAGCTGTTATGTCAGGCGCAGTAGCATGGATATTTTGTACACATTGAACGTCGTATACAGGACTAAGTTGTGATAACCAATTTGGGTGACATAAAGTGTGTGAAGCCACACTTTCACAGAGCTATGCATTGATCCAAACATGCCCTCAGTTACATGTACTAGCATCTAGTAACTATAAACGCTTTATTGTCTATGGCAACCAATAGGAGAGGTATAAAAAGACCATAGTAACTGCATCTGATTTACAAACCATGAAGTTTCTTCTTTTAGAATACATAGATGAGAAAGCATCAAGTTAGTTCTTTCGGAGTGCATACATGTTTAGCACGTTACCCGTGTTAGAAAACTGAGGCATCTTCTAATCATAATTCTGGAGAGCCGTCATAGCTAACATCTTATAAGTTCCTATTTCCTATATGGTGTGTAATGATGCCACTAGATTAGAAGGCAATCCTATATGCTCAAAAGTCAAAGATACATATTGTTCAAATAAGAAGAACACCACAGCCGCCATGCTCATTGCAGTGATAGTTCCTGTGGTACTGGTGTCCCTCCTAGTAGTGATGGGCACACTCTGGAAGTTATACTGGAAAGGTAAAGCAAAGTTCTATGCTCTAAATTTCCTTTTCATCAATGCAATAGGTGGTAGACATTAGAAAGCAGCTTCAGACCTAAACTTTCAAATAAAGCACAACTTATTGACTCTGCAGGGAAGTCGGGAAACGATAAAGAGTATGCTATGTATGAAGAGGAGACTCCCCTACATATTGATATCAGACGGTTCACGTATGCAGAGCTGAAGTTCATAACTAATGACTTCCAATCGATCATTGGAAAAGGAGGTTTTGGTATCGTTTATCATGGCACACTGGAAAATGGTGATGAGGTAGCTGTTAAGGTGCTTAAGGAGACATCAATATCAGAATCAACAGACTTCCTCCCTGAGGTATTACACAAAACCAACTAGGCTATAACATTACTTTCTCAAATAGAAACCTTTTTTTTTGGAATTGGAAGCTTTATTACCCCCGCCCTCTGCATCATATATGCTTACAGTCTCAATTACTCCAACGTTTGTTACAAGTCATCCAAAGTAAACTATAGGTCTGCAAAACACCTAAAACCAATTCGACAGTCCATATTGAATAAAATGATACAACTGGCTCCAGTTCTAGGATGTTTGGTAACTATATCTATTACCGCAGGTGCAAACCTTGTCGAAAGTTCATCACAAGAATCTCGTGACTTTGCAAGGATATTGCCAGAACAAGAAGTGCCTTGCACTCGTTTATGACTTCATGCCTAGAGGAAATCTTAAACAGCTTTTAAAAGGAGGTTTCTCTCTTATTTTTTTAATGTATTGTACTTCAATTCAGTAAAATTGAATCATTCAATCAAACCTAAACCTGCTCAGGGTTTTACTTCTTGAGAATCCAATAACTACACGAGACCCAGATGCCAATAGCTTGGATTAAGAACTTCGGAATCACCTACTTTTCAAATTTTACAAATATATCGTGCTTAACAGTATAAAAAGTAAATTTTGACAGGACCTAGTCATAAGTATAAAAAAGAAACTCTAAAATCAAAGTATTCTGGCTTTGACATGGTACTGCAATCAGGAGTTTCAAAACTATTTTTTCTTGCAAAGGTGTAGTTTGATTGCCTAAACCGTTATTGCTCCTGCTAGTCAATACAGTTGTGTTGGTAGACATGATTTACTCTGTATGGATATTGGACTAATACGTGAGACAACCATAGCTGCATTCTTAGAGCTGCATTCTTAGAGCTGCATATTCTTAAAGGCCTAACCATGTCATGGTCATAGATATTAGGTTAACAAATTGGGGCTACCACAAATAAATTCTTACCTACGTCATAACCATAACATGATAGTCACGAATTATAAACTTGTACACCTTCAAACGGCGGTAAGAAACAAAGAAACTAGAGAGATAAATACTCAAAGAATAATTCCAATATCTAGGTTCCCTGTTAACTGGAATTGTATATGAAAATGCTCTGGTAAAGAGAATGAAAAGGAGTGAGGTCTCGAAGATCAAAGTGACTGTTTATGCAGGTCTTAGATCTTAACGCGCTAATTGATGCTATGGTTCTTTATCGTAAAAATTGATGCTATGGTTAATCATTTGTGTGTGGAACCATCATCGATCTAGGAAAATATGAGCAAATATTGCAAAACACGGTATTTGTGCTACAATTCACATATCAGATGGCCCTTACATTAATTTGGTACATCTTGATTGCAGGAGATGACTATAGTTTGACTTGGGAACAGCGACTTCATATTGCCCTTGATGCTGCGCAAGGTCTGTATTTCAACTACATGTTTACCTTTTAGGCCATGTACGTATGTGTGTGTTCATAGAGTATGAGTTCTAATAAACTGCAGGACTGGAGTATCTACATGAGTCATGCACCCCATCAATAGTGCACAGAGATGTGAAGACCCCAAACATCCTTCTGGACAAGAATCTGGTGGGGGTAATATCTGATTTTGGGCTTTCACGTGCTTTTAATGATGCTCACACACACATATCTACTGCTGCTGCTGGCACTCTTGGCTACTTCGACCCTGGGTACCATGCAACTTTCAAAATCACCACCAAAACAGATGTTTACAGCTTCGGTATCGTGCTATTGGAGATCATCACGGGCCAATCCCCGGTAGTTATGGACCCTCAAGCTGTCCACCTACCAAATTGGGTGCGGCAAAAGAGAGCTAACGGCAGCATCCACGATGTTGTAGACAAGAAACTGCTGGATCTGTACGATGCCAGTTCCCTGGAGAGTGTAGTGGACCTTGCCATGAACTGCCTCGAAAGCGCAGCCGTCAACAGGCCGACCATGACCAAGGTTGCTTCAAGGCTCAAAGTGTGGTTGCCAGCTATTTCTGGGACCCCTCGACGGACGGACTCCATGGATACTGAAATTCCAAGGCAGTTCCGGCTGATGATTTCAAGAGCAAGAAACGAGGGGAGATCCTTCCAGTCTGGCTATACCAATGGGATTTCACAAACGAGCCTCTTTTCTGGACGGTGAAAGGGAGACGCCAAGTGTGTTTATTGTTGGATCCTCTTAGATAATGTTTGGTAAGTTGCTTAACTGCGTTGCAATTGATCGTCCGTAAACTGGAATTTAGTAATTGTGTCATTTTCAGATTTTAATATTGCTCGTTTCTACGGGTAATAGTGTTAATATTGCTCGTTCCTACCGGTAATAGTGTTCAAGCATGAAGCATCCCCTTCCATTTGAGAACTCGGTGGCCCATTAATTAGTGCGCGTACATCAAGTCCACGGCAATCCTAAGGCAAGTGGTCTGCTTAGTGCTTACACACTGCCGCCTAAGGACTGGGCCTTTTCTTCCCCATTCTCTCTTGCAAGGATGTGGATTCAGATTTAAGTACTTGTTTGTTCTACCAAATCATCCGAGCATCTGCGGAGTTTGTCTGACTAACACACACTACATGCAATGGCACACAAGTTGGAGCCTGAGGACCTGAGCAGAAATGGCACATGACATACCTTAGTCTCGCCGCCGGCCGCCGCTCGCGCCGTGGGCCGTTCCTCGACTTGTCCGCGAGCGCCTCCTCCCCCTTGCCTCCGCCTCCAAACGCGAGCTGTACAAGAGATTGTGGGCCGCACATCACTGCAGTAGAGCAGTTCCGTTCCGGTGCTGCCAGATCGATGGCCGTGCGGCGGTGCCCCCGCCGCCGTGCCTGATGGCGACGGGGTGAGGCCTTTTTTTTTTTTTTTGAGGATCAGGGTGAGGCCTTACTGTCCAGTCAAGTTACAGCGTGGGCGCACCCGCGCAACAATAGCCCCACGTGGGCCACGGCCCACGGGCATCCGTGAGGCGGAACCCCTCCTGTTTCATTTTTGCTCCACTGCCAAGTACCGAGCGGCCGAGATCCGAGGAGAGCGGACGGTCGTGCGCTTCACCATATATTATCTGACGGTGGAGCTGTTGACCTGTCGGCAATCGTTAAAGTCTCAAGCTCCGCCACGCTTGTCCTAACACTTCCTTTCGTGTGCAAGCACTTTGTTCATTTTTTTTACACAGAAGAAGAAACAAAACGGGCAACAATGGTCCCATGATTCGTCTGCCAAGTTTTTTTTTCTTATGAAACAACAAGCCCCTCGTCGAATTCCATTAAAGAAACCGCCATCAAGCGTATCACATCACCCTAGTTCTAGTTGAGTTAAGTTACCGGGGCGTATCATCGTCGAACTGGTCTGGCAAGTGGCAAGTTAAGCGCGTAGCATCGTCCAACTGGTAGGTTATCCCTCTTTTTAATCTTGTGACTACTCCGTTACGGTTCTTTAGTTTGGCGTGGCAGACTGGTTCAGACAAAGATCAGCATCCTTGACTGCATAGGCGACCTGCAATTCTGCATACATGTCTCGCCCAACACAAACACCGAGTCCTCGACTTACAATCCCCCTCGTCATCGCAATGACGAGCAGTGCCTTTGTCGCATGCAGAAGATTGTAAGATAACACGGCAACTGGCGTGCAAATTTGAACTGCACGGCAAGTTGCACCCTCATTTTCTTTTGATGAAAGCAAGTTGCATGCAGTTCTTTCACCAGAATTACCTACCGCCGAACCCAACGGTCTCTTTACCCAGCATTGTTAATCCAGCGCCTAGGCTTACTGAACCGTGTTAGTAGTTGTCTTTCTCTGCCATATAACGGCACGAGCCGTCTGTCTCTTGCCTCCAGACATTGCAAGAACCCAACAACAGCACATGGCAATCAGCTTCAGTTGCTCGGCATGTTCTCAGAAAAGTAGTGCTACAAAGCTGACATGGTTCTTTGCGCTGCTTCTCATCCTGGCCACGATGATTCAAGTCCGAGCGCAGCCCCCTACCGCTGGTAAATGCATGCCATATCCTCCTAGCGTTTGCCCAGTACTCCATCTGCACGCACAGTTCAGTTTACTTCAGCGTGCAACTTGAGAAATCTCACTTTACTGAAATCTCAGAAATCAACAGATTAGTAGCTACTGCATGTCTAGCCATACATGTCGCGATCAATGATTTAGTATGCATCTTAAACTTGAAGCACATGAAACTGATGCATACTCACCGTCTTTCAGGGTTCGTAAACATCGATTGTGGATGGACAAACAGCAGTGCCTACATCGACAACACCACCAGAATAGTGTACCGTTTCGATGGTGAATCTGTCGAGGGCGGTTTGAGCCATGAAATTTCGGAGGAGTTCATGGCTGGCGCAGCAAATGAGCAACAAAAAACCTTGAGGAGCTTCCCTGACGGCCCAAGGAATTGCTATACACTGGCATCCATCATTGGTAAGAAGTATCTACTGAGGGCCTTGTTCACTTACGGCAATTATGACGGGTTGAACAAGACTATGGACGGGTCACCATTTCTGTTTGGGCTCCACATCGGGGTCAATTTCTGGGAGTCGGTGAACTTGACAAATACGGATCCATCAGACACCGTGTGGAAGGAGGTGATCACCGTTGCTCCGAGCAACGCCGTGTCCGTCTGCCTGATAAACTTTGGTTCAGGGACTCCCTTCATATCTGCGTTGGAGCTGAGGCCACTAGAAGATACGATGTACCCTTTCGTCAATACTTCTGTGTCAATCAGCTACTTTCAACGGTTCAGATTTGGCAACATCACCGACCCTATCACAAGGTGAGACGATGCTGCCATACTTGTTTTTCCCCATGCAAGCAACACTGCTCTGGATCAATTATTGATTTTTTTTTCCATACGATCCTCGAAAAGTATCGGGTTCCATAATCAACGATAATGGAACAGTTATCAAAATAATGGAACACATCCAAGTCTGGAAATTAAAAACAAAGTGCAGAAAGGTAAAAAGATTAGTTTAAACAGATCAGTCAACAACCTCATGCACAAAACACCCTCACAACAACTAGTGTGCCCTCCTACAGCACCTAGGAACGACCCAAATTAACTTCCACAATTCCAGCATATATACTCCCTCCGTCCGAAAATACTTGTCATCAAAATGGATAAAAAGACATGTCTCTAGAACTAATATACGTCTAGATACATTCCCTTTTATTCATTTTGATGACAAGTATTTCTGGACGGAGGGAGTACACGACACGACCATCCAAAAGGCCTGCACTACACACCAAACATATCAGGCGACAGGCAAGGTATACAACAAGCATTATCGTCCTTTTTCTAGGATACACATAAGCATGCATATCATATAAGTACTTATTAAATGAGAAGGGGTACAATGGTACATAGCCCGTCCATAATCACCGCGTTACATACGCAACGACCATCCACACACCAACCTAAAACAACTACTTGTCCTGAATGTGGATCAGCCCACGAGTCGACAACTCGACGCTGATGAGGCTGCCATACATAATATTGGATTATATCTGAAATATGCCTCAATTTTAATTTAGTTTGCTAGCTTAACACGTTTAAAATGTTTGGTCCTTTGTTTTCTGAATCCTGCAATCACTTCTAACAAAACTTAATAGTAAACCTCAAGGTGATAAGAAGTTCCTTTTTTTAGAGAGAGAAAGGTGATAAGAAGTTGGGATTGCTAGATCCCATATTAAGTGCCTTCAGGTAAAAACCAAAGATTAGCGTACTCTGCTATCTATTTATCTGTTTTCCTTGTCTTTGTGTGCGATGAAGATATCCAACGGACAATTATGACCGGTTCTGGCAGAGGTGGCCCGATACATCCTACCCCTGGATCAACCTGAACACGAACAATAAAGTGAAGAGCCTCGACAACGTCTTCAACGTGCCGTCGGACATCTTCCAGAAGGCGTTGACCATAGACACAAACTACTCCCACATGAGCATCATCGTGGCAACGGGTCGCAATCAAGATGGCAAGAGCCTACAGCTTCTCCCAATCTTTCACTTTGCCGATATCAACGAGAGGAACCTGAGCAGGAGGTTCAACATCTACAACGCCGAAGATTTATTGTTCCCAGACTTCTCCCCGCTGCGATTCCAGATGGACAGCAAGTACAAGAGCGGGGAGTTCCTGCACGCCGATGCATTCTTCAACTTGAGCAAGACACCCAGCTCGAGTCTACCGCCGCTCATCAACGCTTTGGAGGTGTACTCACTCGTCCGGATGGATAATCTCACCACCGACTCCGCCGATGGTAAGATCAATTTATATAGGGACATTTACATCTGTGCCCCTAACTCGAACCCACTACTCAGATTTGCCCCTAATTTTGAAGCATGCTCAAATTTACCCCTCCGCCGTTAAGTCACTACTCAGAAATGCCCTTCCGTACAGTACTGTAGCACTTTCCGTCCAATACTGTAGCACTTTCCGTCTGCTACAGTACACATGGGCCTTTGACGGTCAAAGGCCTTTGACTGGACGGAAGGGCATTTCTGAGTAGTGACTTAACGGCAGAGGGGCAAATTTGAGCATGCTTTGAAATTAGGGGCAAATCTGAGTAGGTGGTTCGAGTTAGGGGCAGAAATGCAAATGGCCCATTTATATACAGCACATGCATTAGACATTTGCCATCTATGTGGTAGATTCACATGATCATCATGCAGTTGCCAATGCTAATGACCGAGGTCTCACTGTCTAGACCCCTAAAGATTAACAAACTCCAGTTGACATTGTCACGATCTTTACTAGAGTAATAGGATTAAGTTTATCAACCAACTGATTAGTTGTACACTCAACTCCTGAGTAAGCCGTCTTCTTAAGGTCAATTGATGCCAATGTGCCATGGGAAGACCATAGTTGATAAATGAGTAGTACAATTATCAGTTCTATGATAAGATAATGCTTGAATATATATGCAATGATATTGCAACTTCTTAAGCAATGTTTTTCATTTTTTATAATATAATGTAAGCCCCCATACCAACTTATACAGCTACTTTAAGCCATACATATTTGTTTCCTTTGTCTTTTGCGGTTGTAGACAAGTACATAAAAGAAGTCAAGACACACTACAATTTGGCACAAAGAAACTGGAATGGAGATCCATGCTCCCCAAGAGAGTATTCTTGGGAAGGTTTGACTTGCGACTACTCTAAGAGCAACCAGAATCCAAGGATTGTCACAGTGTAAGAGCATAACCAGGGCTGATATCATATACATTTTGAAGTCTCTAAACATTCCAATTCAATCTTTCTAAACCTTTGAAGTGCATTGCATCAACCCCAAGCAATTTAACGCTCCCGCAAAAGCTCCTTTTGGTTTACACGTTGTGCAGATATGTTCATGTTTTTATACACATATCACTAGGAAGAAACTCAGTCACGTGTCTTACTGGCTAAGATCTTGAAAACACATGTAATTTAGTTGAAACCTGAAAGCACACGTAATTTAGTGTAGACCTAAAGCACATAAAGATATTTACATAATCTTCAAAATCCATGTTAGCTCAATGCTATCACTAGATTAAGATGACTTGTATTCAAATGAGTTGGTTTTGCAGAAATCTGTCTACCAGCAGACTGAGGGGTGGATTTGCCATATCATTCATGAACATGACATCGCTTGAAAACTTGTAAGTGGTGCCCAGCACATAATATTGATGGGCTCAATGAAATTATTTTGACATCTTTTGTGACCATAATAACGAAATATATATAGGGATTTATCACACAACAATTTGACGGGAGCTATTCCAGACTATCAATTGAAGTCACTTAAATTTCTGTAAGTCTACATGCTGATTACATCTGTGGTTGATGGTAGTGCTGATTACAATTGTGGTTGATGGTATAAATTTTAGATGAATGATTTTTACTATTATTTTTCAGTGACTTGTCAAATAACAAGCTAGATGGACCAATCTCTGACTCTATTCTTCAAAGATTTCAGGCCGGATTGCTGGACTTAAGGTTTTGCCATGCTCCATTGCACAATTCCTTACTGGTTTTTTTCTTCTTAAAACTAAAAAACTACACCTAAAAGGAGTAGGCTCAGCATAAAGTTGGCATACTTGTGGCGTGCCACACTTTGCTAGCACTATGCCAGAGCATCCCCACTTGGCATATACATAAACTTTTGGTAAATTTTACCAAATTGTGGTGGCCAATCAGAGTGCCACAAAAAGATCTTCGAGACACACTTCCCTGTGCATTTCATCGATCCAAATGTGCCTTTAATTACATGTACTAGCATCTAGTGACTATAAATACTTTTGTCATCTATGGGCATTCAAAATAAGAGGTAGATAATGACCTATTAGTAACTGCACATGATTTAGAAACCATGTAGTTTGTTCTTTCGGAGGATAGAGATGTTTAGAAGCACTATTAGCAAGTTAGTTGTGTTAGAATATAGAGGTGTTTTATAATCAATTAATCATAGCTTTATAGAGAAGCTGAGATCTTTTGAGCTTATTTTTTACGCATGATATTTAATTGTATCACTAGATTAGAAGGCAATCCTGTATGCTCAAACGTAAAAGATACGTACTGTTCAAAGAAGAAGAACACCACATCTACCATGCTTATCGCAGTGATAGTTCCTGTGGTACTGGTATCCCTCCTAGTAGTGATGGGCATACTCTGGAAGTTATACTGGAAAGGTAAAACGAAATTTTATGCTCTAAATTTCCCTTTCATCAATGCAATAGGTGGTAGACAGAAGACAGCAGCTTCGTACCTAAACTTCCATGTAAAAAACAACTTCTTGACTCTGTAGGGAAGTCGGGAGATGATGAAGATTCTATGTATGAAGAGGAAACTCCACTACATATTGATATCAGACGGTTCACATACACAGAACTGAAGCACATAACAAACGACTTCCAATCAATCATTGGAAAAGGAGGTTTTGGTACTGTTTATCATGGCACACTGGAAAATGACGATGAAGTAGCTGTTAAGGTGCTTATGGAGAAATCAATAGCAGAGTCAACAGACTTCCTCCCCGAGGTATAACACAAAACCAACTAGGCCACGTCATTACTTTCTTCAAGAAAAAATTAAGGTTGCAAAACATACAAAACCATTTCCACAGTCCATTTCGATAAAATAATGCAACTGGCTTCAAGTCTAGGATGTTTGGTAACTATATCAATTATCGCAGGTGCAAACCTTGTCGAAAGTTCATCACAAGAATCTCGTGACTTTGCAAGGATATTGCCAAAACAAGAAATGCCTAGCACTCGTTTATGATTTCATGCCCAGAGGAAATCTTCAACAGCTTTTAAGAGGTGGTTTTCCCCTTTAACTTTTATTAGTGTTCCTATCAAGCATAGCTGACTTAGACTTGCAGTTAATTATTATCACTAATTTGACATGATCTAGTCTTCATATAAAAATATAAACTATAAAACCAAGCTAATCTGGCTTTGACATTGTACGGCAATCAGGATTTTCATGTTAAACCGAATTCCATGTTAAAGGTGTAGTTGATTGACTAAAGTGTTACTGCTGCTATTCAATATAGTTGAGTTCGTAGACCAAATTTACTCCGTATACATACTGTACTAACAATTGCGGCCACCATAGCTGCATTCATAGAGCTGCATATTGTTAATGTCATAGTCATGGCATGATCATAAATATCAGGTAAACAATTGGGGCTGCCACATTTACATTCTTAGTCATAGGTCCTAAACATAGCATGATAGCCACAAATTGTAAACAAGTACATCTTTCAAAGCCAGCAACAAACCAGAAACTAGAGAGGTATGTATTCAAAGAATATGTCAATAACTTGGTTCGCTCGTTGATTAGATTTGTACATAAAAATGCTCCGGTAGAGAGTAGGAAAAGCAGTTATCTCTTGAAGATCAAAGTGCATGTATTAGTTAGCTTAGATATGTGCAAAAATTATAGAAATTGATATTTATGCTAGTACCATGAACAAATCAAATGGAACTCACATTAATTTGGTATGTACTGGTGCAGGAGGTGACTATAGTTTGAATTGGGAACAACGACTCCATATTGCACTTGATGCTGCACAAGGTCTGCATTTCAGTTGTGTGTTTGCCTTTAGGCCATTTATGTATGTGTGTGTTTTCTTCTTTTCTAGGTCATGTATGTGTGTGTTGGTTTGAATAAACTGCAGGACTGGAGTATCTACATGAGTTATGCACCCCGTCAATCGTGCACAGAGATGTCAAGACCCCCAACATCCTTCTGGACAAGAATCTGGTGGGAATAATATCTGATTTTGGGCTTTCGCGGGCTTTTAACGATGCTCACACGCACATATCTACTGCTGCTGCTGCTGGCACTCCTGGGTACATCGACCCCGAGTACCATGCATCTTACCAAATCACTGTCAAGACAGACGTTTACAGCTTCGGCATCGTGCTCTTGGAGATCATCACCGGACAACCCCCACTATTAATGGACCCTCAAACCGTCCACCTACCAAATTGGGTGCGTCAAAAGATAGCTATGGGAAGCATTCGTGATGTTGTAGATAAGAGACTGCTGGATCAGTATGATGCCAGTTCCCTGCAGAGTGTGGTGGACCTTGCCATGAACTGCGTGGAAAACGCAGCCATCGACAGGCCAACCATGACTGTGGTTGCCACGAGGCTCAAAGGGTTGTTGCCAGCGGTTTCAAGTGAAAAGCAGTCTGCTTCTGCGACCCCTCGACGTACCTACTCCATGGATAGTGAAATTCCAAGGCAGTTCCAGCTGATGATTTCAGGAGCAAGCAACGAGGGGAGCTCCTTCCAGTCTGGCCATACCAATGGGATGTCACAAATGAGCCTCTTATCTGGACGGTGAAAGGGGAACGCCTACTGTGTTATTGTTGCATCGGCTTAGATAATGTTTTGTAATTTGATTAACGGCATCGTCATTGATCATCCGTAGAGTGGAATTCAGTAATTGTATCATTTTCTGTTTCTAGTACTGCTCGTTTACTACCGGCAATAGTTTTCAGGCATGAAGCATCTCCTTCCATTTGAGAACTTTGTGGTCGGTTAATCGGTGCTCGTACATTAAGTCCACGCCAATCCTAGGTCAAGTGGTCTGTTTACACACTGCCGCTTAAGAATTCCGCCTTTTATTCCCCAATCTATCTCGCTAGGCCATGGATTCAAATCAAAGTACTCGTTTGTTCTACCAAATTATCCTGGCATCTCCGGAATTTGTGGACTAACACGACATTATTGTGCCATGGTATGCGAGTTGGCGCCTGAGGACCTGAGCTATGAAAGAGCAGAAATGCAATCACATGTGACATACCTAACTCTCGGCGCTGTTCCTCGATTTGTCCGCGAGGTGCAGCACCTCCGTCCCCTCCCAATCGGCCTCCGCCTCGAAACCGGATATGGACGAGAGATTGGGGGCAGCACAGCAAGCTTTTCCCCGACTGATGCCCGTGGCGCGTCCGTCCCATGGCGTAGAGTCGAAGTGGGCGGCGCCGGCGACCAGTGCCGTGCCTGACGGCGAAGGGGCTACGGCCTTGTTGCGGGTCTTCCCAATCTAGGCCGATGCCCTTTTCTACCGCCAGAGCTATTTATCGCCTACTGCGAGGCAAGAGCTCAGGCTCGCCTCTGCGCGGGGGCTACATGGCCAGCACAAAACTGTAGCTGAGAACGCGTGTTTTTTCCCCTATGTGGTTTCTTAATGATTTTTTTCACTGTTTGCAGCGGTTTTCTTTTATTTTCTCTGGTTTTCTTAAAAAAATAAATTTAATTCTTTGTTTTTGACGCCGATAACGTCCACACGTGTGGGCGTTAAGGGGTCTGTCCACATGTTTTGTGTAGTGTTTAAGAGGATCAACACACACGCATACGTGTGGTCAAAACAAGTAATGCCCACACACCTTTTTTTCCTCACGGTCCCTCTCACATGCCTACATGTGGGCAAAATAGATAACGCCCACACGCCCATACGTCAGGCCTCCTATCTCATGGTCCCGCACGTCCCGCGTGACAGTCACCAAGCGCCCGCAGTTGCCATGGTCCGGGCCCTCTTCCATGTTCGTTTAACTGCAGTTACCATGTCGGACAACTATAGCTATCATGGTTGCTCAACTGCAGTTGCCATCTCAGTTCAAGTGCCAGATGCCATTTTTGGACAAACTGCAGCCGTTGCCATGTATGGTCTGGTTTACTATAGTTGCCATGATTTGAAAATTTTAGGAGTTTCCACCTACTAACACTAGGCAGTTGCCGTGTACCCTGCAAAACACATGGCAACTGACATGTTCGGGTAAAAGAGAGAGTTGCCATCTGCTTACAAGCACACTAGAGCAGTTGCCGTGTACCCTGCAAAATACATAGCAACTGACATGTTCGGGTAAAAGAGAGAGTTGACATCTGCTTACAAGCACACTAGGACAGTTGCCGTGTACCCTGCAAAACACATGGCAACTGACATGTTCGGGAGAGTTGCCATCTGCTTACAAGCACACTAGGGCAGTTGCCGTGTACCCTGTAAAACACATGGCAACTGACATGTTCGAGAGAGTTGTCATTTGCTTACAAGCACACTAGGGCAGTTGTCGTGTACCCTGCAAAATACATGGCAATTGACATGTTCGGGTAAAAGAGAGAGTTGCCATCTGCTTACAAGCACACTAGGGCAGTTGTCGTGTACCCTGCAAAACATATGGCAACTGACAATGTTTGGGTAAAAAAAAGAGAGTTGCCATCTGCTTACAAGCACACTAGGGCAGTTTGCCATGTACACTGCAAAACACATGGCAACTGGCAGCTTGGGTGTGGGAGAGGAAACGGGCGTGTGGGCGAGATGGCAAATGCCCACACATCAGCCCTTGTGCGTGAGTGAAATCTAGCGTGTGGGCGAACTGCTAAATGCCCACATGCCGGCCCCTCCGTGTGGTAAAACGGACGTGTGGGCGACCGGGTGAATGCCCGCACACCAGCCTAGTCCTACGTGGCACCACAAACATGCCAAGATTCGTGCACCCACAAACGGACGCGGAACCACATGTGTGGGCGTTAGTGTTTCCATTGTTTTTTTCTTTTTAATTATTTTTTTCTTTTCTAATACATGTATACATTTTTTGTACACATTTTTCGTATACATCAGGAACATTTTATATGCGTTTAAATTTTTTCAATGAATAAGATTTTTTTCAAATGTATGTTTTGATGCCTATTTTTACATTTTCTTGAATAAGTGTTCAGCACTTTTCAAATACATGTTGAACATATATATTTAAATAATAGTACAAAATAATTTTTTTACCACAACGTCGTTGAACTGGCCTTGCAAGTCGTCCTCTTCTTTTTGTCTTGTAACTACTGAACTACACACCCCGCAAAAAAAAAATACTGAACTACACTTTGTCACTCCTTTTTTTTTTAATTTAGCACAGAAGACTGGTTCGGAGTAATGTCAGCTCGCGTCGCTATAGCCTCTAGGAGCGAGCTGCATGCATGATTCGTCCAAATGCACCAATCTTGAGCTCGTACTTCGTTATCACGCTGATGGGCAGTACGTCAGTGCAGAGATTGTCTGAGTAAACTCCAGAGCAGGCTGCATTTTCCTTTCTTAGATGATGCTTTCATGATGAGCAAACCGTTCTGTTTCCCCACATTGTTAATCGAGCGCCCAGGCCAAGTCAATCCAAATAGTATTTACTAAACTGTGTTACTTGTTTCTGTCTGCTATATAACTCATACACAAGTCATTTGTACCAGATGCGAAGCCTCTTAGTTTTAGCATGATTGCTTCCGAACATTGCAGGAACCGATGAATACCATGGTGATCAGCTTCAGTTGCTCGGCAAGTAGAAAAGCGACGTGGATCTTGGCTTTGTTGTTCATGATGAGTCGAGTCCATGGCCAGTCTACTAGGGGTAATACAAGCCATATCCTCTTAGTTTAACTTATCGATCGTTAACCTCTTTAATCCCTGCCAAATGACTTTAGGTTCATTGATTTATTGCGCGATGATTTTATTGAAAAAGATTGTGCTGCTCCATCTGCACATTTCAGTTTACTTCAGTGTGGAACTTAAGAAATCCTAGTTACAACAGTTTGGATGCAACTGTTGGGAGACGGTAGCATAGAATACTTACAACCAGTTTGGATGGTGGTCGAACACTAGAATAGGTCATCTTGTCCTATTTTCGCTGGTTGTGCCAATTTATTCATCTTTTTGCGAATTTATTCATCTTTTTTGCGACTTTGCTTGCGAACTTGTATGGAACTACGTACTTTGTGGCTACTTTATTTAATAATATGGCTGTCTGCATCAATTGATGCAGAGGCCGGGGGTAATTCTCCTTTAGGAAAAAAATCTGCGCATTTCGTTTACTTCAGCGTGCAACTTAAGAAATCCTACTTGACTGAAATCTTAGCAGTCCACATATTATCACCTACTGGATGCCTACTAGCCACCCAAGTCCTCGTGCAGGATTCGTAAGCGTCGTCTTAACCTCTTGAAACACATGAATTGACAAAGATTCTCCAATTGTTCAGGATTCGTAAGCGTTGATTGTGGACTGACAAACAGTAGCGCCTACAATGATGGTATCACAAATATACGGTTTGATTCTGACCGTGGATATGTCGCTGGCGGTTTGAGCCACACAATTTTGGCAGAGTACATGGTTGGTTCAGATGAGCAACAAAAAACCCTGAGGAGCTTCCCTGACGGTTCACGAAATTGCTATACACTGCCATCCACTTTTGGTAAGAAGTTCCTGTTGAGGGCCACATTTACTTACGGCAACTACGATGGGTTGAACAGGACTCTGGATGGATCGCCATTTCTATTTGGGCTCCATATTGGTGTCAATTTCTGGGATACGGTGAACTTGACAAATTGGGATCCATCGCTCACAGTCTGGAAGGAGGTGCTCACCGTTGCTCCGGGCAACTCGGTGTCGGTCTGTCTGATAAACTTCGGTTCAGGGACTCCGTTCATGTCTGCTCTAGAGCTGAGGCCACTGCTAGATGCGATGTACCCTTTTGTGAATACTTCCGTATCAGTCGGCTACTTTAGACGAATCAGATTTGGTGAAGCCACTGAATATATCACAAGGTGAGACAAGACTGGCACTATTATTTTTGGATTTGATCTTAATTATGCCTGGCAATGGTCTAGAAGTAAGTTGGCTAGCTGCCTAACTCGGAAAATTTGAAGTGTTTCCCCCTTAATCTCTTTCCTGAATCCTTGCAATTGCTTCTAATAAAAACTAATGTCTAGTGCGATGCAGGTATCCAGTGGACCCTTACGACCGGTTCTGGGAGGGCTGGTCTTTCTCATACAACACCTACCCCTGGATCAACCTGAACACTAGCAGTCAAGTAGAGATTCTCCCGGGCGACGACTACTTCAATGTGCCGATGGCCATCTTCCAGAAGGCCACGACCCTAGACACGAACTACTCCTTCATCGTGATTAACGCGTCACTGGGTCCCAATGTGGTTCCCGAGAGCGTCCGTCTTCTCCCGATCTTCCACTTTGCTGAAATCAATGGTAACAACATGCAGAGAAGCTTTGACATCTACAACGCCGATGATGTACTACATCGGGGCTTCTCCCCGTCGCGATTGCAGGCCAGTAGTTTGTACAACAGTGGGCAGTTCTTGTATAATGGCGACGCAGTGTACACCCTGAACAAGGCGCGCGGCTCGAGCCTCCCCCCGCTCATCAACGCGTTCGAGGTGTACTCACTCCTTCGGATGGAAAACTTCACCACTGACTCCGAGGATGGTAAGACCGATGATCGATCTGAATATTGCACACTTATTACACATATACATTTATGATACATATGTCATGTATGTGGTACATTCGCATTACCATCATGCAGTTTATTCACCTGCTTAAACTGCCTGAACAGTATCTACAGGTCCCTGCTTTTAAACAATCTAGCACAGTTATTTGCGCGGGCTATGCTTTAGTCACCTCTTGCTTATAATTTTAATAATCTAATTCCTGTAAGAAGAGTATATATATTTTAGATGCCAACGTGATTTCTTGCTTTTGTTGCAAACTGTTACATAGTTATTATTACTATGAATGACACATTTCCAAGAGAAACCAAACTAATCCTAGAGAATCCAAGAAAACCTAGACATGTACATTTAAACATGCCAAGCCCAAAAAATAGTACTTTGAGTATGGCATTAGATTTAATCGTATTATATCCTTTGATTTAAAATAAAGTTTGGTATTAAAGTTTAGATTTAAGATGTGGATATATTTAATATGGACTGCGTACAAACTGAAATGAGTGAACACACTGAAACGTGTCTACATACATCTGATTCAGAAAAAGTTAGATCATATTATAATTTGAAACGGAGGGAGTTGTTTTACAGTACCACACTTTTGTGTGTGCGTCTGTTGGGTGGGGTGGGGGCCCTTCACTGTTGTGTTGTATCTATTACTTTGTGCTGGTGGTCATTGCTTGCACTCAATTCCATCCATCTGCACTCCGTTTTCATCCCTAGATAGTATCATGCACACGTATCATATTGTCACTTCCTTTAATCATTTGTAGAATCTCAATACCAGATTGTAGGATCTACTACTTATTAACCTTTCTTGTTTGACATGTTATGATACTAGAATCTTCTCACATCCTTAATTGCAGTGCCACGTCATCTTTTTGCTTAGGTGGCAGTGTACTCTTGTAATACTTCGCAGCCTTACCTTTTACCTTCGACAAAGAAAATATTGGGTCGCTGTTGCAAATAACTAACATCCACCATGTAATGTACAAAGTATATCGTTTCATGTTCTACGATAGCTTTAACAGAGAAGGGTCTATCAACTTAATTTAGGAACAACATATAGATCCACAAAAATGTAGAGAGAGAAAAAAAACTAATCATAATTTATGTTCACTTAGTTCATGTCATAGTTTCATGTTCATCAGATGAGGATAGGTAAACTGCATCGCCTTCCAGAAAATATATGATGCATCCCTCTTTTTCTTTCTTTCCCAAAATTTGCAATTAACTGCAAGTATGGTACAAAATTATCATGTGTTGCCAATAGGAGACATTGTAGTGTACAATTGGGAAATCATAAAGGGGCAGCCCCAGTGCATGTAGCTCCCGCTTGCGCAGGGTCTGGGGAAGGGTCCGACCACTTTGGGTCTATTGTACGCAGCCTTTCCCTACATTTGGATCTTGCTGGAGCGGGCATTGAGAGATCAATTCAATGATGCACTAACTGAAAGGTGGTAAACCCGTTGTTGAAGTATTCCAAGCACTAACCCACACATGCAGCGAACAATTAAATGACAACTGTGCACCATCTGTGCATGAAAGTAATTAATCCAGTACCACTCCGAGGGACTATGGATCACCAAACAATTTTGTTGGCACATATAAACATAAAATAAGAAAGCATACATATTTGGAAACGAGACAAATTCTCAATCCTAAAAGGGGAACTGATTATGCTAAAATCTAGAAGCAAGGAGAAACTCCAATAGAAAAAAATGGTTCACTTTCAAGAAAAATCTTGAATTTACAACTTTGCATTGACCATAGCTTTTGTGATTTTTAGTTCAGTATCAAAGTTGTAGCAACACAAGAATTTGACACTATTATTATGTAGTGAATGAATAATTGAGCATACACCTCAAGCTTGTACTATTAAAAATTATTAATCATCTAATGGAGATCATTTGGAGATTTATTGCGAAGTCAATCATACTCCCTCCGTCCCATATTAATTGACACTCAAACAGATATATTTCAGTGCTAGATACATCCGTTTGAGCGTCAATTAATATGGGATGGAGGAACTACTAATTAGAAAATGAACTTGCAATCGCATCTCCGTACATTCGTATAGCCCCAAATAGATAATATAAGAATAAACGTACACATGGTATCTTTCTATCAGAAGATGCCAAGTGAACAAAAGGCTGAGTTGTCGTCCCTCAATGCTAAGTCAAAAAAGAAATGTATTGACAGCTGCGAGTCCAATAATTTACATGGAAATCACAGTATCATCTTCGTCTGCGGTACAATTTGCACATGACACCAGCAACAGTTAACTTTGAATGAAAATACATACAATTAACGCTGAGACAAGCCTCATTAAATACTAGCTGTGGCATCATATATGAGAGATTTTTCTAGTATATTACCAATTTCAATGTTATGTTATTTGAGTGGTCGTACAGCAAGCTTGAAGAAAGCGATTTTTGTTTGTTTGTTAAATTTCCTAAAAGTGGTGGTTACATACATCATATAGTGGCCAATGTGGTGATTTGTTGTAATGTACTCATTGTTATGTTTAGGGAGAATTATGCAGATCTCGGGGCCTGGTTCGTTTAGGTGCGAAGATCTAAGTTGTGATATGTTTAAGTGCAATTATGATAAACTAATGGCTGAGATCTGTTTAGGTACAATTATGGAGATCTAATGGTTGCGATATGCTTAGATACAGTTATGATAATCTAATGGCCATGATCTGTTTATTCGCAGTTATGAACATCTAATTGTCATGATCTGTATAGGTACGTTTATGGAAACCTAACGGTCTTGATTATAAAAGTGCCACCAGACAAATGGCCGAATGTTTTGCCTTTTTTGTGATAGTTTTCGTGTTCGCCTTTTTTTTTGTATTGTGCTATTTTTCTGTTGTGGTATACTTTTAGTACATAATAGAATAGATGTTAATGACCAAGTTCTCAGTGTGTAGACCCCTAAGGATTCCCAACTCCATTTGAAATAGTCAAGATCTTCTTCACTAAAGTTACAGAAACAGGTTTATCCTAACTAATTTGTGCACTCAACTTTTGAGTAAACTATATTCTACTCCCTCTGTAAACTAATATAAGATCAGTGATCTAAACGATCTTATATTAGTTTACAGAGGGAGTACCTGTCAAATGCTAATTAGCCACGAGGAAGACCATAGTAGATAAGTAAACTTATACAATTTATTCAGCCTTATAAAAAGAAATGATAATGTATCTTCTTATGCTGTTATTACATCATGCTTAATACTACAACAATCTTATGCCCAACATATATATTTGCCATCAATCCAGTCATGTTTGTTTTCATTCTCTTTTTGTTATTGCAGTCAATTACATAAAACAAGTAAAAGCACACTACAATTTGACAAGAATAGACTGGAACGGAGATCCATGCTCCCCAAGAGAGTATACCTGGGAAGGTTTGACTTGCGGCTACTCCAGTAGCAACAAGAATCCGAGGATTGTCCGAGTGTAAGAATGTAACCAGGACCAGTACTCTTCTTCCTAATAAACTATATTACTATATACTCAAGTGAGTTCTATAAAAAAACATTTGGTCCATATATTTCCTTTCATTTGCACATATACAAATTTTCTATACATAAAAAGGGGTATATTGCAAAAACAGAAAGACTAAGGGCTCCCATGATATTATTTTTATTACACTTGTATTGAAGTATTTTAGAATAATTGATGAGGTATATTGATAATGATAAAAAAAGTATAATCGATTCAGTTAAGAGGTATATCAAAATGTGGGATTACATACAATCCCTTAATTTGGTTCAAACCTGAAGCACAGAAACAATGTCTTAAAAATACATATTAGTTCGGCGCTATCAGAAATGAATGTGGGGGTACTTATTAAGATGAATATCTTGCAGAAATATGTCTAGCAGCGGACTGGGAGGTGGATTAGCCATATCACTTTTGAACATGACATCACTGGAAAATTTGTAAGTGATGCCTATGACATACTATTGATGCGCCAAATGAAATCATGTTGGCATCTTTTGTGACCCTAATAACAAATATATATATAGGGATTTATCAAATAACAATCTGGTGGGCACCATTCCAGACTGTCAAATAAAGTCACTAGCAGTTCTGCAAGTCACTGTGCTGAGCAGTATTTGATTAATGGCATAAATTTTACATGAATGATTCCAACTACTATTTTTCAGTAATTTGGCAAATAACAAGCTCGAGGGACCAATCCCCAGTTATATTCTTCGAAGATTCCAGGCCGGTCTGCTAGACTTAAGGTTTGGTGTGCTCTGTTGCACGACTGCTTACTCGATATAATCTGTTGTAACAAGCTGAACAACTGCATCAAAACGAAATTGCTCAACCCAAGGTTGGTTTTATAGATTAATGATGCATACCAATTTAAGGTTTAGCAACAGTCTTTGCACATATAACGTATTAATGCAAGTGCATTGGTTAAAAACAGTTGAGAAGCTAAATGCGTGTTTGGTTCATAACATACTTTGCCAAGCTAGCGTTAGGCAAGTTCGACTTTCTCTAGCTTAATGTCATGCCTCACTTTGTCATACACATAAACTCCAACCAATTTTGAGTTTTTGACTATGTTGTGGTGGCCGATTTGGGCACCACAAAGTGTGGCAAGCCACATTCTGGAGATCATTGTATTGACCCAATCATACCATCAGTTACATTTACTAGCATCTAATAACTACAAATATTTATCACCTATGGGCTTTCAATACGAGAGCCAGATACGAAAGTACCAGTAATAGTGATCTAGAAACCATGCAGTTTGTTCTTTTAGAGGTTAGATCTGTTTAGAAGTACTATCAGAAGGTTAGTTGTGTTAGAAAATGGAGGCACATTATAATCATAACTACATAGAGCTATTGTAGCAGACTTTGAGCTAACTTAATTATACTTTTATATGTTGTACAATTGTGTGACTAGACTAGAAGGCAATCCCATATGCTCAAAAGTAAAAGATATGTACTGTTCAAATAAGAAGAAGCACACCACACCTACCGTGCTCATCGCAGTGATAGTTCCAGTGGTATTGGTATCCCTCCTAGTAGTGATGTGCATACTCTGGAAATTATGCCATAAAGGTAAACAAACACTCCTCCCCTAAATTCCCTTTTCATCAACGCAGTGTGCAATAGACATTAGACAATAGCTTCAAACCTTTACTTTCTGACTTTGCAGGGAACTCGGGAGACTATGAGGACTATGCTACATATGAAGAGGAAACTCCCCTACACATTGATATCAGACGGTTCACATATGCAGAGCTGAAGCTCATGACTAAGGACTTCCAATCAATCATTGGAAAAGGAGGTTTCGGTATTGTTTACCATGGCATACTGGAAAATGGTGATGAAGTAGCTGTTAAGGTGCTTATGGAGACATCAATAGCAAAGTCAACAGACTTCCTCCCCGAGGTATAATACGAAAACAAGCCAAAACATTGAGTTCTTTACTAGAAAGTAAACTATAAGTTTGCAAGACATCTAAACAGTTTCCACACTCCATATTCAATAAATTGATGTAATTGGCTTCAGCTCTAGGATGCTTGTAATTATATCCGTTGCCGCAGGTGCAAACATTGTCTGAAGTCCATCACAAGAATCTCGTGACTTTGGAAGGATATTGCCAAAACAAGAAATGCCTAGCACTCGTTTATGATTTCATGCCCAGAGGAAATCTCCAACAGCTTTTAAGAGGAGGTTTTTCTCTTAACTTTTCTTAAAAGTTTCTATTCAGCATAGTTGACTACTTGATATAGGTATGACCAACCTACTTGCAGTTTTGTTATGAACTTATGATCACCAACTTGTATTACAATTTTTACAGGGACCATCTGTACTTTAATTTAGTAAAATTGAATCATTGAATCAAAAATAAAATTTGTTCAGTCTAGAAAGCAAGTTAACCAAGTCAGGTTTTTATTTCCTGCAAAACCAACTAAACAGCGATTCAGATGCCAACTGCTTTGGTTAACCTCCTACATTTATATGCTTTGACATCCTACTGAGCTAAAACTGAATCTCCTGGTTAAAGTTGTAGTTGATATCCTAGACTGTTATTGCTGCTACTTGTCAATGCAGTTGAGTTGGTGCTGGCGGGCCTAATTATTGTGTTATAGACACTGTACTAAAAAGTGAGACGACCATAGCTGCATTTTTAGAGCTGCAGGTTCTAGTCACATAGACTGATAACAAATTGGGGCGACCACAGTTACACTCTCAGAGACATAACCATGACACGATAATCACAAATTATAGACGTGTAGATCTTTCAAAAACCAGTAAGAAACATAGCAAGAGGCACGTCTTAAATTAATACTTCAATAGCTTAGTTCTCTTGCTAATTAAATCTGTATATAAAGAAGTGCCCTGGTAATGAGAAGGAAAGGCAGTGACCTTTCAAAGATCAAAGGGCCTATTATGCAGAGTTTTTTATTCTTAATGCACCAATTGATGGTATGGTTATTGGTGAATAGTTGCATGTGTAACATATCAGCTGTTAGCTTAAATATGTTCAAGCATTACAAAAAACTGATATTTATTCTACCATGCATGTGTCAAACGGTACTTGCATTAATTTGATATGTTTTGATGCAGGAGATGACCATAGTTTGAATTGGGAACAGCGACTTCATATTGCACTTGATGCTGCACAAGGTCCACGTTCAAATATGTGTTTATTACATTTATTTCGTGTATATCTGTGTGTGTTGACAAAGTATGTGTTTCAATAAACTACAGGACTGGAGTATTTACATGAGTCATGCACCCCAGCAATAGTTCACAGAGATGTGAAAACCCCCAACATCCTTCTGGACAAGAACCTGGTGGGGATAATATCTGATTTCGGGCTTTCACGGGCCTTTAATGAAGCTCATACACACATATCTACTGTTGCTGCTGGCACTCTTGGCTACCTTGACCCCGAGTACCATGCAACTGATGAGGACATGACTACCTTGGATATGACCAAAAATATTGCATATATGCATATTTGTCAGGTGATTTCTAGTGCAAACTATTCAATAATCTATTTATGTTATCCAGAACAAAAATACTTCACACACTTTTGTGTTTTGTCTAATTGCAGGTGTATGGGACATTTGTACAATCCACATATGAAGATAAGGAAGAAAGAGATGTTTATTTGCTGTCCAAAAAGTTCTCTCACGTCACTTTTGGCCCAAGAGAAGATAGAGTCCAAGTCTCTCACGTTCTGGATTCAGATTCGGACTGCACAGACACACCTGACTCAAAACGCACACAAGTTTTTCATACGGACTCCGAATTGGGTGATTCTTTTTTTGTTGGAAACTAGATTTTGTGCACTTTCCAACCCAATTGGAATCACCTTCAAATTCGTCCGGAGCGTTGAGTTGTGGACGAAACAATCTGATACTGCAGCAGAATCCGAGTCAAACTACAAGTCCAAAGGTGTTACATCACCTCCACTTGGGCCCATTGGCCTTGTACGACCTAGATTTAGTTTTAGGCTGCCTTGGGACGTCCTCCCACCTCCTTGGCCGCCACCCCTTGCTCCTATATAAGTAGATCCATCTAGTAGCTTTTCCTGGGGATTTGTTTAGTTAAAAGTTAGCCATTGCAACTTCGTGTACTTCGTTTGTGTCCAACGACCAGACCAAGACCGCTTCCGGATCCCCACCATTATCAATACTTCATATATATTTGCAATATTCAGATTGCTTTATCATATTCTTGCTCGTTCTTCGATTGCTTGCAGGAATAGACCTTCGTGGTCAGGCTGACCGTGCTTCCAGCATCGTCAGTAACCTCAGGAGATTGGTTTAGCGATTGCTAAGGCGCAACGTCGTGCACGTTTGTAGTCGGATCGTCAAAGTCGTCTCCACCAAATCGATAGTTATCATCTCATCGAAAGATCGGGACCCTCGCCTCTATCAGCAACTTTCCAACTCACTGTCAAGGCAGATGTTTACAGCTTTGGGATCGTACTCTTGGAGATCATCACTGGCCAGCCCCCGGTACTGGTCGACCCTCAAACCATCCATCTAATAAACTGGACGCGCCAAAAGATTGCTACAGGCAGTATTCACGATGTTGTGGACAAGAGGTTGATGGATCAGTACGATGCCAGTTCCCTGCAGAGTGTGGTAGACCTTGCCATGAACTGCATCGAAAACGCAGCCATCAACAGGCCGACCATGACTGAGGTTGTTTCAAGGCTCAAAATGTGCTTGCCTGCGGTTCCAAGGTTGTTCCAGTTAACGATTTCTGGAGTTCCAACGATAAGCAACGAGGGGAACTTCCAGTCTGATCATGCTGGCAGGATGTCAGAGACAAGCCTCTTATCTGGACGGTGAAAGGGAAACGTCTATCGTGTTATTGTTGCATTTGCATCTGTGTAGATAATGTTTGGTAATTTGCTTAACTGGCATCGTCATTGATCGTCCATAGACTGGAATTCAGTAATTATCATATTCGGTTTCAAATACTGCTCGTTTAGAGCATCTCCAGTCGTTGGCCCCCCAGGGGGCGCGTAAAATCGCCGCCTGGGGGCGAGCCGGCGCAAAAGATCGGCCTGGGGGCGAGTGGGTTCCCAGTCGCCGTCTAAGTTAAAAAAAAACATTCGGCAAAGTTCGGCTAAAATTCGGCAAACTTGGCATATATTACATGTTCGACAATTTACATAGCAAATTTATCTAAAAGAAAGGCCGAAACTAAGGGGCGAAGAAGTTGCTGAACGCGGCGTAGTCGCCGCCATCCTCGCCGTCGTCGGCGGCGGCGGCCTTCTCCTCCTTGACGCGGCCGCCCCTGCTGGACTCCTGCCCGGCGTCGCCATGGCGGACCGATGGCGGTGGCGGCGTGTCGTCATCGTCGCTGTCCTCGAGGACGACGACGCCTCCTTCGTCGCGGCCCGGCGGCACTGTTCGTAGCGCTGCAGGGCGGCGCGCTGGCGCTCCATCTCCATCTTGAGATAGTCGTCGCGCGCCCATTTCAGGGCCCCCTCCTCGTCGAGCTCCACGTCGCCATGCTCCGTCTTCACGGCGGGGAGCCCCGGCTCCGTCTTTGGTTTGATGAAGCGCGGAGGAGCCGACGAGGAGGCGTGCCGGCCGCCCTCGTTTATGACGATGCCGGCGCTGCGAGTGCGCCGGCCGAGCAGCGTCTCCGCTGCGGGCTCGGACTTGACGCCGAGCAACGCCGGCGAGCCGGAGGAGTGGGAAGAAGAACGGGAGGAGGAGTGCGAGGAGGAAGTCGAGGAGGAACCAAACCTCCTGGGCATCCATTGCCCGCCGCGCCGGTTCGTCGTGGCAGGGTATGCCAACGACGGTTCGTTGCCGCCCTCGAGGTACGACAGCACGCCGTCGAGCGTGCGGCCGGGGGCGCCCCACCACACGCGGCGCCCCTCGTTGTTCTTGACGCCGCCCACCACCGGCGCCCCGTTGGTGGACACCAGCCTCTGCTCCTGGCGGCGCTGGAAGTACGCCGCCCATGCCGCGTGGTTGTCGGCGGTGTACTAGGGGAGGGCGAGCTGCTCCTCTGTGAGGGAGTCTCGCACGCGGTCGATCTCGGCGGTGAAGTAGGCGGGGCGCGCCTCGACATCGGGCACCGGGGGAATGGGCACTCCCGCGTTGCTGAGTCTCCACCCCGTCGGCCCGGCGCGCATGTCCGGTGGCGCCGGGATGTTCGCCTCGAACAGGAGCCACGCCTCCCACTCGTGAAGCGAGCGGCGGCCGAAGCCGTTGGCCGCCGCCGCGTCGCCGGGGAAACACGCGGCCATCGGGCTTGGGAGTGAGGGAGAGGGTGGGAAGAAGTGTCGGCGGCTGCGCACGGGAGAGGGAGAGCTCGGCGGCGGTCGATGGACTAGGGCTGGTGTGGCCAAAGGCGAGGGAGGCCACCGGTTTATATAGCCGCGCCCGTGTGTACGCATGGTGGGAGGGGAGGCGTCGCCGCGCCGCCCCGTGACGCGTCGCCCGTGATGAGGAATCAATGGCAAGGCTGACCGGCGGCGGCAGTGCGTCAGCCTTGGCATTGATTCCCGCAGGAACCGAGGCAATGAGGGCGACGAAGCGGCCGTCTCACTGACTCGGCGGGCCCGCGGCTCTTTCGCGCCAAGACCACTCGCCCCGGCACCCCTAGGCGCCCCCAGCGCGCCAGGTTCGACCTGGGTCCGACGGCGCTGATTTCGGCCCAAACCGGCGAAAAACGTGTTCCTGGGGGCGCGACTGGACCGTTTTTTCAGCGCCGGCGCAAAATAATCACCGTGTTGGAGGCGCGACTGGAGATGCTCTTACTACCTGCACGAGTTTTTTCAAGCATGACGCGTGACGCGTCCCCTTCCATTTGAGAACTCGGTGGTTCATTATTGGTGCTCGTACATTAAGTCCACACAAACCCTAAGACAAGTTGCTTACACATTACTACCGCCTAAGAATTCCGCCTTTTATTCCCCAATCTCTATTGCAAGGCTGTGGATTCAAATTGCAGTACTTGTTTCTTCTACCAAATCTAAGCATGTCCATGGTACGCGAGTTGGCACCTACGCTATGAAAAAGGCAGAAATGCAATCACATGGCATACCTAAATCTCGCTGCCCGACCGCCGGCCGGCCGCGCCACGGGCAGTTCCTCGATTTGTCGGCGAGCTGCAGCGCCTGCTCACCCTCCGCCTCCGCCTCGAAACCCGAGCTGTACTAGAGATTGGGGCAGCACATAGCTGCAGCAGAGCAAAGCTGTTGCCAGATCGATGGCCGTGGGGCTGTGCCCTGCTGTGGAGTGGAAGTGGGCGGCGATGGGGCGAGGCGGCCCCCGCCGTGCCTGACGGCGAAGGGGCGAGGCCTTACGGGCCAGCACAAGTTTTTATTTTTTGAGGTGAACGGGCCAGCACAAGTAGTAGTTACAGCAGCGTATGCGTCAAAGGCCCAGCAGACAGGCCCAGTCTCCAGTCGCAACGCCGAGAACCGACGGTGGATCTGTCCGTGTTTTTCTTTTTCTTTTTGATTGAGGAATCTGTCGACCTGTCCGTGATCCGATGGTTAAAATTGTTTTTTTAGAGAATTTTTGATTCATATCACGAATCAGTACAAAGTAGTTGATCCTTACAAGCACACTGAAACTCAAACACAAAGGAACATGAACACCTAGAGTACCCTAAGACAACCATAACACAAGAAGATCTCCGGAGCCCAGTGTCATCATCCCTGAATCTTGATAGGAGACCCCTGCAGCAGAAGGATCTACAACCAGTCGCAAACAGGTCATCATCTTCGACCATGGTACAATTGCCGCCACACTGCTTCCTCCTTTCTTGACACCAGCGCTGAGAGGGCATGTACATCAATCCAACACACCTGCAACATTCGTTGCCATCTTTGGCTTTGAGTACCGCGAAAAGTGTCCCTTCCGAAAGGAAGAGAACTCGAGTCATCTGACCGGTCCAGCACCGCGGCCGGGCCATCCGCCCAGGCAAAGCAGGATCTCCCACCAGCATCAGCGCAGAGGAAGAAGAAGAACAACAGCAGCAAATCATACCAACAAGGAAGAAGAAAGTTTTTTGCCTCGCTGCATCCATCGCCCATCCGAGGACCCAAATAGCCAGTGCCGATGAACCTCCAGCCACCATAGCCCGCGACCTTGACAAGATCCGGGGATCCCAACCCCCGCTGGCTCCTAGACGCAGGCAAAAGCCTCGCCTGACCGCGAACGGAACCCGGAGAAACTTATTCCGACGCGACACCACCGCAACGGCCTCGGCAGCGTCTCCCTCAACCCTAAACCTACCACACACCCACCTAGCGAACAGACCCGAGGTTCCCCCTCCCTCCCGCAGCCGGAGCGGCCGACGGAGAGAGAGGGAACCGGCGGCGTCACCGGCGGCGCGCAAGGGAAACCTGGTCGCCTCCTTGATCGCCTCGTGCGATCCTATAATCGTGGGGAAATCTCCCCTTGCCCAACCGCCGTGCGGTTGCCTCTTGCACGGACGCATCTGGTCTGGAACCGGCGTCTTGTCCAAACTGTTGTATCCCTCCAGACCATATAAATGGCATCCTGTAACCATCGATGAGATCAATCAATCACTTTGATTCGAAACACATTATCAGCACGTAGAACAGCTGGCGAGAGCAAGAACAACAGAGAAGGAAAGAAGGGAAGGAGCACCTTGTCGCCGCCTCATTGCCCGTCGCCGTCATGGAGTTGGTAGCCTTCGCCGTCACCGTCATCGGATGCAAGCCATCCGCCGGTTCGGCCGCAGCGTCGCTGGACGTGGTGCCCCTGGCGGCCTCCGCGCCGCTGGACGCGGCCATAGTGCCGCCGGACGCACTGAACACGGTGCTCACCACGTCCCCCTCGTGACCAGGGGGTTGACCCATGGCTCGCAGCCGGCCCGAGCACCGACGCCGCGGCCGCCCCGCCCCCGGATCCCCGCCTCCACCCCCTCCTCCGTTGGCCGAGTGGCTTGTGCGGCCCGATACCGGCGCTGTTGGCCCGCTCGGCTACATCCCCGTGCCTATGCGCACTGTCATGGACATGGAGGAGGCGCCCGCCTTCATCTTGGCGCCTCCGGCGTCGTCTGTCACGGTGCCGGGATGGAGGGCATCGGCGCAACCACTCCGCCGCAGCCAGAGATGGACGCGGGATCTAGCAGCCGCGCGGAGAGGCGCTTCGGCCGCCTCTTCAGGCGCGCCGTCGCCGCCATCGGCCGCTGGGCCGGCTTGTGGGATCCGACAGGCCTCGGCCTCCCTCCTGCCCTATGATAACCCACAAGTATAGGGGATCACAACAGTTTTCGAGGGTAGAGTATTCAACCCAAATTTATTGATTCGACACAAGGGGAGCCAAAGAATATTCTCAAGTATTAGCAGTTGAGTTGTTAATTCAACCACACATGGATAACTTAATATCTGCAGCAAAGTATTTAGTAGCAAAATAGTATGGAAGTAATGATAACAGTGGCAAAAGTAATAGTAGCAGTTTGTAGTAATTGTAACAGTGGCAACGGTAAAGTAACTAAGCAAAGATCAATATGTGAAAAGCTCGTAGGCATTGGATCAGTGATGGATAATTATATCGGATGCGATTCCTCATGTAATAGTTATAACAAGCATTAACACTTAGTGAATACATGAACTCCTCAAACTACGATCATAACCGGGAGTGGTCCCGATTATTGTCACTTCAGGGTTGCCGGATCATAACACATAGTAGCTAGGTGACTATTGACTTGCAAGATAGGATCAAGAACTCACATATATTCATGAAAACATAATAGGTTCAGATCTGAAATCATGGCACTCGGGCCCTAGTGACAAGCATTAAGCATAGTAAAGTCATAGCAACATCAATCTCAAAACATAATGGATACTAGGGATCAAACCCTAACAAAGCTAACTCGATTACATGGTAAATCGCATCCAACCCATCACCGTCCAGCAAGCCTATGATGGAATTACTCACGCACGACGGTGAGCATCATGAAATTGGTGATGGAGGATGGTTGATGATGACGACGGCGACGAATTCCCCTCTCCAGAGCCCCGAACGGACTCCAGATCAGCCCTCCCGAGAGAGATTAGGGCTTGGTGGCGGCTCCGTATCGTAAAACATGATGAATCCTTCTCTCTGATTTTTTTCTCCCTGAACGTGAATATATAGAGTTGGAGTTGAGATCGGTGGAGCACCAGGGGGGGCACGAGGCAGGGAGGCATGCCCAGAGGGGGTAGGGCGTGCCCCCCACCCTCGTGGATAGGGTGTGGGCCCCTTGGCCTTAATTCTTTCGCCAGTATTTTTTATTAATTCCAAAAATAATCTTCGTGGAGTTTCAAGTCATTCTGAGAACTTTTATTTCTGCACAAAAATAACACCATGGCAATTCTGCTGAAAACAACATCAGTTCGTGTTAGCTCCATTCAAATCATGCAAGTTAGAGTACAAAACAAGGGCAAAAGTGTTTGGAAAAGTAGATACGATGGAGACGTATCAACTCCCCCAAGTTTAAACCTTTGCTTGTCCTCAAGCAATTCAGTTGACAAACTGAAAGTGATAAAGAAAAACTTTTACAAACTCTATTTGTTCTTGTTGTTGTAAATATGTAAAGCCAGCTTTCAAGTTTTCAGCAAAGATTATGAACTAACCATATTCACAATAACACTTAGGTCTCATGCTTACTAATATCAATGGCATAATCAACTAGCGAGCAGTAATAATAAATCTTGGATGACAACACTTTCTCAAAACAATCATAATATGATATAACAAGATGGTATCTCGCTAGCCCTTTCTGAGACTGCAAAACATAAATGCAGAGCACCTATGAAGATCAAGGACTGACTAAACATTGTAATTCATGGTAAAAGAGATCCAGTCATACTCAATATAAATTAATAGTAATTGATGCAAATGACAGCGGTGCTCTCCCACTGGTGCTTTTTAATAAGAGGATGATGACTCAACATAAAAGTAAAATGGATAGGCCCTTCGCAGAGGGAAGCAGGGATTTGTAGAGGTGGCAGAACTCGACTTTTGAAATAGAGATAAATAATATTTTGGGTGGCATACTTTCACTGTCAACATAACAACCAAGAGATCTCGATATCTTCCATGCTACACACATTATAGGTGGTTCCCAAATAGAATGGTAATGTTTATAC
The DNA here is from genome assembly GCF_018294505.1 of Triticum aestivum. Taxonomy (NCBI): domain Eukaryota; kingdom Viridiplantae; phylum Streptophyta; class Magnoliopsida; order Poales; family Poaceae; genus Triticum; species Triticum aestivum. The sequence continues at coordinate 593,714,562 of NC_057801.1, read as the reverse complement.
TCCCCCACCACCAACAATCATCAATCCATGGCTTGCCCGAAACAACGGGTGCCTCCAACTAACAACAATCCTGGGGGATTTTTATTTGAAATTATTTTGATTTGATTTGAGCATGGGACTGGGCATCCCGGTTACCGGCCATTTTCTTGTGAATGAGGAGCGGAGTCCACTCCTCTTGAGAATAACCCACCTAGAATGGAAGATATAGACAACCCTAGTTGATACATGAGTTGTTCGAGCATACAAAATAGAATTTCATTTGAAGGTTTAGAGTTTGACACATACAAATTTACCTGGAACGGCAGGTAGATACCGCATATAGGAAGGTATGGTGGACTCATATGGAATAACTTTGGGGTTTATGGAAGTGGATGCACAAGCAGTATTCCCACTTAGTACAAGTGAAGGCTAGAAAAAGACTGGGAAGCGACCAACTAGAGAGCGACAACAGTCATGAACATGCATTAAAATTAATAGACCTTGAGTGCAAGCATGAGTAGGATATAATCCACCATGAACATAAATATCGTGGAGGCTATGTTGATTTTGTTTCAACTACATGTGTGAACATGTGCTAAGTCAAGCCACTCGAATCATTCAAAGGAGGATACCATCCTATCATACCACATCACAACCATTTTAATAGCATGTTGGCACGCAAGGTAAACCATTATAAACTCCTAGCTAATTCAACATGACATAAGCAACTATAATCTCTAATTGTCATTGCAAACATGTTTATTCATAATAGGCTGAATTGGGAACGATGAACTAATCATATTTACAAAAACAAGATAGGTCGAGTTCAAACCAGCTTCTCTCATCTCAATCAGTCCATCATATATCGTCATTATTGCCTTTCACTCGCACGACCAAATAGTGTGTATAATAATAATAGTGCACGTGCATTGGACTAAGCTGGAATCTGCAAGCATTCAATTCAAGGGAGAAGACAAGGTAATTTGGGCTCTTGGTTATATCAACAATAATGCATATGAGAGTCACTCAACATTTTCATCATGGTCTTCTCCTCTCAACCCCCAAAGAAAAGAAAAGAAATTAAACTATTTACACGGAAAATCTCCCAACAAGCAAAAGAAGAACGGGAAATCTTTTTGAGTTTTCTTTTAGTTACTACTACTACAGGCGTGGAAAGTAAACTAGCTAAAAGCTATAGCTAAATTATTATTTTTGGTTTTTCTTAAGGTTATTCAAACACACAAGAAGAAAGCAAGAAAAGAAAATGAACTAGCACGGATAGTATAATGAAAAAGTATGAGCACCGATAACTAGAATGAGTGTGTGAACATAAATGTAATGTCAGTGAGAAATATGTACTCCCCCAAGCTTAGGCTTTTGGCCTAAGTTGGTCTATGCCCATGGATCAAAGTTGTAGCTGGGGTCATACTGAGATGCAGCAGTTATTGCCTCACAAGCTGCAGCTTGGAGGCGAGCTGCTTTCGTTCTCCTCTCGTACTCGTTTGCCTCCTCCTTGGTTATAAAGTATCTCCTTTTTGCCTGAAAGTAAAAGAAAGTGGGAGCAAGGAGAGCAACATGGGCAGTGCGACGTCTGTCAAAGATTAGTCGGTATTGGAGGGACTGTTCATCCCTCTCAAGAAAACTGATGGCTAATCATGGCACTATAATCTAGATAAACAGGAAGCAATTCCGTATCATTTTCATGTATAGGTATCTCAAGAAAATTAGACACACGTGTTGCATAAATCCCACCAAACAAGTCTCCATTTAAACTATTATTATGTAACCTACGTGCAATGATGGCCCCCAAGTTATATTGTTTATCTCCTAGCACATCACTCTTGAGAACACTAAGATCTGGAACACACATGTGACATGCCTCGTCCTTGCTATTTATTCATCTACATATAAAGAGAGCAAAATAATGTATAGCAGGAAAATGAATGCTCCCTATGGTAGCTTGTGTTATTTCTCTGGATTCCCCCACAGTGATACTAGCAAGAAAATCTTTAAATTTAGATTTGCGAGGGTCACTAGCACTACCCCATTGCGGGAGTTTACAAGCAGTATTAAAATCTTCTAAGTCCATGGTATAAGATTTATTATAAAGATCAAATAGGACAGATGATGTAAATTTGAACCTTCTCACAGAAGAGTCAGTTAAGTGGTAATACTGAGGGCACTTATCTAGCATGAAGCCCTCGAGATCAGCATTACGCACATACGCGTCAAATTCCTCCTTAATTCCTGCTTGGACCATGAAATCTTCTGATGGCCATTCACAAGGCCACACTTGAGCTTCCCTCGGTTGTTCATCGTCTGGCTCATGTATCGCGAGCCTTGGTCCTTGCTTCCTTAAGGAACCACCTTGGTATATTTTCCTATGCATTTTTCTTTCTCTGAAAAATTTCTAAAACTTTTAGTAACTCAAAATAAAAGTGAACCAAACTCAACAAAATTGATAACAACTACTCCCATAAGTGTCTAAAAACTATATCATGCATTAAAACTTCTTGGTACCATATAAATTTAACATGCAAGCTCAAGAACAGGGTTACCTTAACAGCAAGAATTTGCAATGAATAAAGCACTAGAACAAGAACTAATTGGACCATTGAAGGAGTCACATACCGAAGAACAATCCCCCAAAACAGTTTTGTGAATGAAGCTTTGAGCAAGGAGATCGAAAATGGCAGCAAGATGAGTTAGAACTCGTGCTTGAGCTGGTTGGTGATTTTTTTTGGGAGGAAGAAGGAGTTTGTGGGTGCAGGAATGAGTGGATGGGGGATACCAGGGGCCCACGAGGCAGGGGGCGCGCCCTGGACCCTCGTGGCCACGTGCTTGCCCCCTCTGGTGTGTTCTCAGTGCCAGATATTCTTAAATATTCTAGAAAAAATCATATTTCATTTTTAGGGCATTTGGAGAACTTTTATTTCCAGGGTATTTTTTTATTGCACGAATAATTCAGAAAACAGATAGAAAATACTATTTTTGCTTTATTAAATCTAAATAACAGAAAGTAAAAGGAGAGTACAAAGAGTTGTGCTTTCTAACTTCCATCTCATGCTCATCAAAAGGAATCCACTAACAAGGTTGATCAAGTCTTGTTAACAAACTCATTCCGAATCGCATGAAAACCGGAGAATTTTCGAATAGCACTAGGTTACCTCAACGGGGATATGCATGTCCCCAACAATAAGAATATCATATTTCTTCTTGACAGTAGGAAGAGGAAATTCAAAACCTCCAATAGTGATAGTTGGAATCTTTCCAATAGAATTTATACTCTAGACTTGAGGTTGTTTCCTCGGAAAGTGTACCGTATGCTCATTACCATTAACATGAAAAGTGACTTTGCCTTTGTTGCAATCAATAACAGCCCCTGCAGTATTAAAAAGGGTCTACCAAGGATAATCGACATACTATCGTCCTCGGGAATATCAAGAATAACAAAGTCCGTTAAGATAGTAACATTTGCAACCACAACAGACACATCCTCACAAATACCGACATGTATAACAGTTGATTTATCGGCCATTTGCAAAGATATTGCAGTAGGTGTCAACTTATTCAATTCAAGTCTACGATATAAAGAGAGAGGCATAACACTAACACCAGCTCCAAGATCACATAAAGCAGTTTTAACATAGTTTCTTTTAATGAAGCATGGTATAGTTGGTACTCCTAGATCTCCAAGTTTCTTTGGTATTCCACCCTTAAAAGTATAATTAGCAAGCATGGTGGAAATTTCAGCTTCCAGTATCTTTCTTTTATTTGTAACAATATCCTTCATGTACTTAGCATAAGGATTCATTTTAAGCATATCAGTCAAACGCATGCGTAAAAAGATAGGTCTAATCATTTCAGCAAAACGCTCAAAATCCTCATCATCTTTTTTCTTGGATGATTTAGGAGGAAAAGGCATGGGTTTCTAAACCCATGGTTCTCTTTCTTTACTGTGCTTCCTAGTAACAAAGTCTCTCTTATCATAACATTGATTCTTTGATTGTGGGTTATCAAGATCAACACCAAGTTCAACCTCTACTTCATTATTATTGCTAGGTTGAGCATCAACATGAACATTATCATTAACATTATCACTAGGTTCATGTTCATTACCAGATTGTGTTTCAGCATCAGAAATAGAAATATCGTTAGGATTCTCAGGTGTGTCAACAGCAGGTTCACTAGAAGCATGCAAAGTCCTATCATTTTTCCTCTTCTTCTTTTTAGAAGGACTAGGTGCATCGACATTATTTCTCTGAGAATCTTGCTCAATTCTCTTAGGGTGGCCCTCAGGATACAAAGGTTCCTGAGTCATTCTACCACCTCTAGTCACAATTCTAACAGCATTATCATTTTTCTTATCATTTATTTCATTGAGCAAATCATTTTGAGCCTTAAGCACTTGTTCTACTTGAGTGGTAACCATAGAAGCATGTTTACTAATAAGTTTAAGTTCACCTTTAACTCTAGACATATAATCACTCAAGTGTTCAATCATATAAGCATTTCTTTTCAATTGTCTACCAACATAAGCATTGAAGTTTTCTTGTTTAGCCATAAAGTCATCAAACTGATCCAAGCATTGGCTAGCAAACTTAGTAGACGAGTGATACATCTCCAACGTATCTATAATTTTTTATTGTTCCATGCTATTATATTACTTGTTTTGGATGTTTATGGGCTTTACTCTACACTTTTATATTATTTTTGGGACTAACCTATTAACCCGAGGCCCAGCCCATATTGTTGTTTTCTTGCCTATTTCAGAGTTTCGAAGAAAAGGAATATCAAACGGAGTCCAAACAGAATGAAACCTTTGGGAAAGTTATTTTTGGAACGGAAGCAATCCAGGGGACTTGGAGTGCACGTAAGGGAAGCTTCAAGGAGGCCACAAGGCAGGGGGGCGCGCCCACCCCCCCCCCCCCCCAAGTGCGCCATCCACCCTCGTGGGCCCCTCGTGGCTCCCCTGACCGACTTTTTTCGCCTATATATCTCCATATACCCTAAAAACATCGAGGAGAACAATAGATCGGGAGTTCCGCCGCCGCAAGCCTCTGTAGCCACCAAAAACCAATCGGGACCCTGTTCTGGCACCCTGTCGGAGGGGGGATCCCTCACCGGTGGCCATCTTCATCATCCCGGCGCTCTCCATGACGAGGAGAGAGTAGTTCACCCTCGGGGCTGAGGGTATGTACCAGTAGCTATGTGTTTGATCTATCTATCTCTCTCTCTCGTGTTCTTGATTTGGCACGATCTTGATGTATCGCGAGCTTTGCTATTATAGTTGGATCTTATGATGTTTCTCCCCCTCTACTCTCTTGCAATGGATTGAGTTTTCCCTTTGAAGTTATCTTATGGGATTGAGTCTTTAAGGATTTGAGAACACTTGATGTATGTCTTGCTGTGCTTATCTGTGGTGACAATGGGATGTTCACGTGATTCACTTGATGTATGTTTTGGTGATCAACTTGCGGGTTCAGTGACCTTGTGAACTTATGCATAGGGGTTGGCACACGTTTTCATCTTGACTCTCCGGTAGAAACTATGGGGCACTCTTTGAAGTACTTTGTGTTGGTTGAATAGATGAATCTGGGATTGTGTGATGCATATCGTATGATCATGCCCACGGATACTTGAGGTGATAATGGAGTATCTAGGTGACATTAGGGTTTTGGTTGATTTGTATCTTAAGGTGTTATTCTAGTATGAACTCTATGATAGATTGAACGGAAAGAATAGCTTCGTGTTATTTTACTACGGACTCTTGAATAGATCGTTTAGAAAGGATAACTTTGAGGTGGTTTCGTACCCTACCATAATCTCTTTCTTTGTTCTCCGCTATTAGTGACTTTGGAGTGACTCTTTGTTGCATGTTGAGGGATATTTATGTGATCTAATTATGTTATTATTGTTGAGAGAACTTGCACTAGTGAAAGTATGAACCTTAGGCCTTGTTTCCTACCATTGCAATACCGTTTACGCTCACTTTTACCACTTGTTACCTTGCTATTTTTATAATGTCAGATTACAAATACTCATATCTACCATCCATATTGCACTTGTATCACCATCTCTTCGCCGAACTAGTGCACCTATACAATTTACCATTGTAGTGGGTGTGTTGGGGACACAAGAGACTCTTTGTTATTTGGTTGCAGGGTTGTTTGAGAGAGACCATCTTCATCCTACGCCTCCTGTGGATTGATAAACCTTAGGTCATCCACTTGAGGGAAATTTGCTACTGTCCTACAAACCTCTGAAGGAAATATGCCCTAGAGGCAATAATAAAGTTATTATTTATTTCCTTATATCATGATAAATGTTTATCATTCATGCTAGAATTGTATTAACCGGAAACATGATACATGTGTGAATACATAGACAAACATATAGTCACTAGTATGCCTCTACTTGACTAGCTCATTAATCAAAGATGGTTATGTTTCCTAACCATAGACATGTGTTGTCATTTGATTAACGGGATCACATCATTAGGAGAATGATGTGATTGACATGACCCATTCTGTTAGCCTAGCACTTGATCGTTTAGTATATTGCTATTGCTTTCTTCATGACTTATACATGTTCCTGTAACTATGAGATTATGCAACTCCCGTTTACCGGAGGAATACTTTGGGTACTACCAAACGTCACAATGTAACTGGGTGATTATAAAGGAGTACTACAGGTGTCTCCGAAGGTACATGTTGGGTTGGCGTATTTCGAGATTAGGTTTTGTCACTCCGATTGTCGGAGAGGTATCTCTGGGCCCTCTCGGTAATGCACATCACTATAAGCCTTGCAAGCAATGTAGCTAATGAGTTAGTTACGGAATGATGCATTACGTAACGAGTAAAGAGACTTGCCGGTAACGAGATTGAACTAGGTACTGGATACCGACGATCGAATCTCGAGCAAGTAACATACCGATGACAAAGGGAACAACGTATGTTGTTATGCGGTTTGACCGATAAAGATCTTCGTAGAATATGTAGGAACCAATATGGGCATCCAGGTTCCGCTATTGGTTATTGACCGAGAATAGTTCTAGGTCATGTCTACATAGTTCTCGAACCCGTAGGGTCCGCACGCTTAACGTTACGATGACAGTTTTATTATGAGTTTATAAGTTTTGATGTACCGAAGTTTGTTCGGAGTCCCGGATGTGATCACGGACATGACGAGGAGTCTTGAAATGGTCGAGACATAAAGATTGATATATTGGACGACTATATTTGGACACCGGAAATGTTCCGGACGTTTTCGGAGAAAACCGGAGTGCCGGAGGGTTACTGGAACCCCCCGGGGAGAGATAATGGGCCATATGGGCCTTGGTGGAAGAGAGAGGGGCGGCCAGGGTTGGCCGCCCGCCCCCTCTCCCTCTGGTCCGAATTGGACTAGGAGGGGGGGCGCCCCCCCTCTTTCCTTCCCCCTCTCCCCCTTCCTTTCCCCTCCTAGTAGGAGTAGGAAAGGGGCTCCTCCTTGGCGCGCCCACAAGGGCCGGGCGGCCTCCCCCCTTGCTCCTTTATATACGGGGGCAGGGGGGCACCCCAGAACACACAAGTTGATCTACGGATCGTTCCTTAGCCGTGTGCGGTGCCCCCCTCCACCATATTCCACCTCGGTCATATTGTCGCGGAGTTTAGGCGAAGCCCTGCGCCGGTAGAACATCATCATCGTCGCCACGCCATCATGCTGACGGAACTCATCCCTGAAGCTTTGCTGGATCGGAGCCCGGGGATCGTCATCGAGCTGAACGTGTGCTGAATTCGGAGGTGCCGTATGTTCGGTGCTTGGATCGGTCGGATCGTGAAGACGTACGACTACATCAACCGCGTTGTCATAATGCTTCCGCTTACGGTCTACGAGGGTACATGGACATTACTCTCCCCTCTCGTTGCTATGCCATCACCATGATCTTGCGTGTGCGTAGAATTTTTTTTGAAATTACTACGTTCCCCAACAGTGGCATCCGAGCTAGGTTTTATGTGTGGATGTCATATGCACGAGTAGAACACAAGTGAGTTGTGGGCGATACAAGTCATACTACTTACCAGCATGTCATACTTTGGTTCGGCGGTATTGTGAGATGAAGCGGCCCGGACCGACATTACACGTACGCTTACGCGAGACTGGTTTCACCGTTACGAGCACTCGTGCTTAAAGGTGGCTGGCAGGTGTCTGTCTCTCTCACTTTAGCTGAATTGAGTGTGGCTACGCCCAGTCCTTGCAAAGGTTAAAACAACACTAACTTGACGAACTATCGTTGTGGTTTTGATGCGTAGGTAAGAATGATTCTTGCTAAGCCCGTAGCAGCCATGTAAAACTTGCAACAACAAAGTAGAGGACGTCTAACTTGTTTTTGCAGGGCATGTTGTGATGTGATATGGTCAAGACGTGATGCTATATTTTATTGTATGAGATGATCATGTTTTGTAACCGAAGTTATCGGCAACTGGCAGGAGCCATATGGTTGTCACTTTGTTGTATGAAATGCAAACGCCCTGTAATTGCTTTACTTTATCACTAAGCGGCAGCGATAGTTGTAGAAGCAATAGATGGCGTAAACGACAACGATGCTACGATGAAGATCAAGGTGTCGCAACGGTGACGATGGTGATCACGACGGTGCTTCGTAGATGGAGATCACAAGCACAAGATGATGATGTCCATATCATATCACTTATATTGATTGCATGTGATGTTTATCCTTTATGCATCTTATCTTGCTTTGATTGACGGTAGCATTTTAAGATGATCTCTCACTAAAATTATCAAGAAGTGTTCTCCCTGAGTATGCACCGTTGCCAAAGTTCGTCGTGCCCAGACACCACGTGATGATTGGGTGTGATAAGCTCTACGTCCATCTACAACGGGTGCAAGCCAGTTTTGCACACGCAGAATACTCAGGTTAAACTTGACGAGCCTAGCATATGCAGATATGGCCTTGGAACACGGAGACCGAAAGGTCGAGCGTGAATCATATAGTAGATATGATCAACATAGTGATGTTCACCATTGAAAACTACTCCATCTCACGTGATGATCGGTTATGGTTTAGTTGATTTGGATCACGTGATCACTTAGATGACTAGAGAGATGTCTGTCTAAGTGGGAGTTCTTAAGTAATATGATTAATTGAACTTAAATTTATCATGAACTTAGTACCTGATAGTATTTTGCTTGTCTATGTTTGTTGTATATAGATGGCTCGTGTTGTTGTTCCGTTGAATTTTAATGCGTTCCTTGAGAAAGCAAAGTTGAAAGATGATGGTAGCAATTACACGGACTGGGTCCGTAACTTGAGGATTATCCTCATTGCTGCACAGAAGAATTACATCCTGGAAGCACTGTTGGGTGCCAGGCCTGTTGCTGATGCAACTGACGACGTTAAGAACGTCTGGCAGAGCAAAGCTGATGACTACTCGATAGTTCAGTGTGCTATGCTTTACGGCATAGAACCGGGTCTTCAACGACGTTTTGAACGTCATGGAGCATATGAGATGTTCCAGGAGTTGAAGTTAATATTTCAAGCAAATGCCCGGATTGAGAGATATGAAGTCTCCAATAAGTTCTATAGCTGCAAGATGGAGGAGAATAGTTCTGTGAGTGAACACATACTCAAAATGTCTGGGTATAATAATCACTTGATTCAACTGGGAGTTAATCTTCCTGATGATAGTGTCATTGACAGAATTCTCCAATCACTGCCACCAAGCTACAAGAGCTTCGTGATGAACTATAATATGCAAGGGATGAACAAGACAATCCCGAGCTCTTCGCAATGCTAAAAGCTGCGGAAGTAGAAATCAAGAAGGAGCATCAAGTGTTGATGGTTAACAAGACCACTAGTTTCAAGAAAAAGGGCAAAGGGAAGAAGAAGGGGAACTTCAAGAAGAACAGCAAGCAAGTTGCTGCTCAAGAGAAGAAACCCAAGTCTGGACCTAAGCCTGAAACTGAGTGCTTCTACTGCAAGCAGATTGGTCACTGGAAGCGGAACTGCCCCAAGTATTTGGCAGATAAGAAGGATGGCAAGGTGAACAAAGGTATATGTGATATACATGTTATTGATGTGTACCTTACTAGAGCTCGCAGTAGCACCTGGGTATTTGATATTGGTTCTGTTGCTAACATTTGCAACTCGAAACAGGGACTACGGAATAAGCGAGCACTGGCCAAGGATGAGGTGACGATGCGCGTGGGAAACGGTTCCAAAGTCGATGTGATCGCGGTCGGCACGCTACCTCTACATCTACCTTCGGGATTAGTTTTAGACCTGAATAATTGTTATTTGGTGATGGCGTTGAGCATGAACATTATATCTGGATCTTGTTTGATGCGAGACGGTTATTCATTTAAATCAGAGAATAATGGTTGTTCTATTTATATGAGTAATATCTTTTATGGTCATGCACCCTTGAAGAGTGGTCTATTTTTGTTGAATCTCGATAGTAGTGATACACATATTCATAATGTCGAAGCCAAGAGATGCAGAGTTAATAATGATAGTGCAACTTATTTGTGGCACTGCCGTTTAGGTCATATCGGTGTAAAGCGCATGAAGAAACTCCATACTGATGGACTTTTGGAATCACTTGATTATGAATCACTTGGTACTTGTGAACCGTGCCTCATGGGCAAGATGACTAAAACACCGTTCTCCGGTACTATGGAGAGAGCAACAGATTTGTTGGAAATCATACATACAGATGTATGTTGAAGCTCGTGGCGGATATCGTTATTTTCTCACCTTCACAAATGATTTGAGCAGATATGGGTATATCTACTTAATGAAACACAAGTCTGCAACATTTGAAAAGTTCAAAGAATTTCAGAGTGAAGTGGAAAATCATCGTAACAAGAAAATAAAATTCCTACGATCTGATCGTGGAGGAGAATATTTGAGTTACGAGTTTGGTTTACATTTGAAACAATGCGGAATAGTTTCGTAACTCACGCCACCCGGAACACCACAACGAAATGGTGTGTCCGAACATCATAATCGTACTTCACTAGATATGGTGCGATCTATGATGTATCTTACTAATTTACCGCTATTGTTCTGGGGTTATGCTTTAGAGACGGCCGCATTCATGTTAAATAGGGCACCATCAAAATCCGTTGAGACGACGCCTTATGAACTATGGTTTGGCAAGAAACCAAAGTTGTCGTTTCTTAAAGTTTGGGGCTGCGATGCTTATGTGAAGAAACTTCAACCAGATAAGCTCGAACCTAAATCGGATAAATGTGTCTTCATAGGATACCCAAAAGAGACAGTTGGGTATATCTTCTATCACAGATCCGAAGGCAAGACATTTGTTGCTAAGAATGGATCCTTTCTAGAGAAGGAGTTTCTCTCGAAAGAAGTGAGTGGGAAGAAAGTAGAACTTGATGAGGTAACTATACCTGCTCCCTTATTGGAAAGTAGTTCATCACAGAAACCGGTTCCTGTGACACCTACACCAATTAGTGAGGAAGCTAATGATATTGATCATGAAACTTCAGATCAAGTTTCTACTGAACTTCGAAGGTCTACCAGAGTAAGATCCGCACCAGAGTGGTACGGTAATCCTATTCTGGAAGTCATGTTACTTGACCATGACGAACCTACGAACTATGAGGAAGCGATGATGAGCCCAGATTCCGCAAAATGGCTAGAGGCCATGAAATCTGAGATGTGATCCATGTATGAGAACAAAGTATGGACTTTGATTGACTTGCTCTGATCAGCAAGCCATGTTAAATAAATGGATCTTCAAGAGGAAGACGAACACTGATAGTAGTGTTACTATCTACTAAGCTCGACTTGTTGCAAAAGGTTTTCCACAAGTTCAAGGGGTTGACTACGATGAGACTTTCTCACCCGTAGCGATGCTTAAGTCTGTCCGAATCATGTTAGCAATTGCTGCATTTTATGATTATGAAATTTGGCAAATGGATGTCAAAACTGCATTCTTGAATGGATTTATGGAAGAAGAGTTGTATATGATGCAGCCAGAAGGTTTTGTTAATCCTAAAGGTGCTAACAAAATGTGCAAGCTCCAGCGATCCATCAATGGACTGGTGCAAGCATCTCGGAGTTGGAATATACGCTTTGATGAGTTGATTAAAGCATATGGTTTTATACAGACTTTTGGGAAGGCCTGTATTTACAAGAAAGTGAGTGGGAGCACTACAACCTTTCTGATAAGTATATGTGAATGACATATTGTTGATCGGAAATGATGTAGAATTTTCTGGAAAGCATAAAGAAGTGTTTGAAGGGAGTTTTTCAAAGAAAGACCTCGATGAAGCTGCTTACACATTGAGCATCAAGATCTATAGAGATAGATCAAGACGCTTGATAAGATTTTTCAATAAGTACATACCTTGACAAGATTTTAAAGTAGTTCAAAATGGAACAGTCAAAGAAAGAGTTCTTGCCTGTGTTGCAAAGGTATGAAATTGAGTAAGACTCAAAACCCGACTATGGCAGAAAATAGAAAGAGAATGAAAAGTCATTCCCTATGCCTCAGTCATAGGTTCTATAAAGTATGCTAGCTGTGAACCAGACCTATTGTATACCTTGCTCTGTGTTTGGCAAAGGAATACAATTTTGATCTAATAGTAGATCACTGGACAGCGGTCAAGAATATCCTTAGTGAGGACTAAGGAGATGTTTCTCGATTATGGAGGTGATAAAAGAGTTCGTCGTAAAAGTTACATCGGTGCAAACTTTTACACTAATCCATATGACTCTAAGTCTCAATCTGGATACATATTGAAAGTGGGAGCAATTAGCTAGAGTAGCTCCGTGCAGAGCATTGTAGACATAGAATATTTGCAAAATACATACGACTCTGAATGTGACAGACCCGTTGACTAAGCTTCTCTCACAAGCAAAACATGATCACACCTTAGTACTCTTTGGGTGTTAATCACATAGCGATGTGAACTAGATTATTGACTCTAGTAAACCCTTTGGGTGTTGATCACATGACGATGTGAACTATGGGTGTTAATCACATACAGATGTGAATATTGGTGTTGAATCACATGATGATGTGAACTAGATTATTGACTCTAGTGCAAGTGGGAGACTGAAGGAAATATGCCCTAGAGGCAATAATAAAGTTATTATTTATTTCCTTATATCATGATAAATGTTTATTATTCATGCTAGAATTGTATTAACCGGAAACATGATACATGTGTGAATACATAGACAAACATATAGTCACTAGTATGCCTCTACTTGACTAGCTCATTAATCAAAGATGGTTATGTTTCCTAACCATAGACATGTGTTGTCATTTGATTAACGGGATCACATCATTAGGAGAATGATGTGATTGACATGACCCATTCCGTTAACCTAGCACTTGATCGTTTAGTATATTGCTATTGCTTTCTTCATGACTTATACATGTTCCTGTAACTATGAGATTATGCAACTCCCGTTTACCGGAGGAACACTTTGGGTACTACCAAACGTCACAACGTAACTGGGTGATTATAAAGGAGTACTACAGGTGTCTCCGAAGGTACATGTTGGGTTGGCGTATTTCGAGATTAGGTTTTGTCACTCCGATTGTCGGAGAGGTATCTCTGGGCCCTCTCGGTAATGCACATCACTATAAGCCTTGGAGGCAATGTAGCTAATGAGTTAGTTACGGAATGATGCATTACATAACGAGTAAAGAGACTTGCCGGTAACGAGATTGAACTAGGTACTGGATACCGACAATCGAATCTCGGGCAAGTAACATACCGATGACAAAGGGAACAACGTATGTTGTTATGCGGTTTGACCGATAAAGATCTTCGTAGAATATGTAGGAACCAATATGGGCATCCAGGTTTCGCTATTGGTTATTGATCGAGAATAGTTCTAGGTCATGTCTACATAGTTCTCGAACCCGTAGGGTCCGCACGCTTAACGTTACGATGACAGTTTTATTATGAGTTTATAAGTTTTGATGTACCGAAGTTTGTTCGGAGTCCCGGATGTGATCATGGACATGACGAGGAGTCTCGAAATGGTCGAGACATAAATATTGATATATTGGACGACTATATTCGGACACCGGAAGTGTTCCGGACGTTTTCAGAGAAAACCGGAGTGCCGGAGGGTTACTGGAACCCCCCGGGGAGAGATAATGGGCCATATGGGCCTTGGTGGAAAGAGAGAGGGGCGGCCAGGGTGGGCCGCACGCCCCCTCTCCCTCTGGTCCGAATTGGACTAGGAGGGGGGGCGGCGCCCTCCCTCTTTCCTTCCCCCTCTCCCCCTTCCTTTCCCCTCCTAGTAGGAGTAGGAAAGGGGGAGTCCTACTCCTACTAGGAGGAGGACTCCTCCTCCTTGGCGCGCCCACAAGGGCCGGCCGGCCTCCCCCTTGCTCCTTTATATACGGGGGCAGGTGGGCACCCCAGAACACACAAGTTGATCTACGGATCATTCCTTAGCCGTGTGTGGTGCCCCCCTCCACCATATTCCACTTCGGTCATATCGTCGCGGAGTTTAGGCGAAGCCCTGCGCCGGTAGAACATCATCATCGTCACCATGCCGTCGTGCTGACGGAACTCATCCCCGAAGCTTTGCTAGATCGGAGCCCGGGGATCGTCATCGAGCTGAACGTGTGCTGAACTCGGAGGTGCCGTACGTTCGGTGCTTGGATCGGTCGGATCGTGAAGACGTACGACTACATCAACCGCGTTGTCATAACGCTTCCGCTTACGGTCTACGAGGGTACGTGGACATTACTCTCCCCTCTCGTTGTTATGCCATCACCATGATCTTGCGTGTGCGTAGGAATTTTTTTGAAATTACTACGTTCGCCAACAACCTCTACACTTGGAGGCCCAACAACGTCTACAAGAAGAGGGTTGTGTAGTAGACATCAAGCTCTTTTCTGGCGCCGTTGCCGGGGAGGTGAGTGCTTGAAGGTATATCTTTAGATCTTGCAATCGAATCTTTTTGTTTCTTGTTTTATCACTAGTTTAGTCTATAAAATAAAACTACAAAAAATGGAATTAAGTTTGTCTCATACGCTTCATCTTTTTAATATCTTTCGTGAAAATGATGGAAAGGAAAATTGTGCTCAAGTGCTAGAAGAAGAAATCTATAAAATGTTTGGCACTAAATCTTTGAATGATGAGCATGATTGCAATGTTGTTAGTATGAATTCTTTGAATACCCATGATGCTAATGATATGCAAAGCCACAAGCTTGGGGATGCTATGTTTGATGAAGATGATATGTTTAGTCCCCCAAGCTTTGATGAGAATATTTATTATGATGAAAGCATGCCTCCTATTTATGATTATTATATTGATGAAAGTGGATTTGGAGAGGTCATGACTTTATTTAGTGATGAATCCACTATATCGGAAGAGTTTCCAATTGATTATGAGAACAAAGTTGCTATTTATGATGATTATTGTGATGACATGTATGCAATAAATAATAATGATAACCATGGAACTTGTCATCATGATTTTAGTTTTCAATTGGATTATGCCTCACATGATAGTTATTTTGTTGAGTTCGCTCCCACTACTATTGATGAGAAGAAATTTGCTTATGTGGAGAGTTGTAAAATTTCTATGCAAGTAGATCATGAAAAGAATGCTTTAGGTGCTGGTTATATGGTTGAATTAATTCATGATGCAACTGAAAATTATTATGAGGGAGGAACATATGCTTGTAGGAATTGCAATAATATCAAGTTTCCTCTCTATGTGCTTAAAATCTTGAAGTTATGCTTGTTTTGCCTCCCTATGCTAGTTGATTATTGTTCCCATAAGTTGTTTGCTCACAAAATCCCTATGCATAGGAAGTGGGTTAGACTTAAATGTGCTAGTCATATTCTTCATGATGCTCTCTTTATGTTTCAATTCTTATCTTTTATGTGAGCATCATTGAAATCATCATGCCTAGCTAGGGGCGTTAAACGATAGCGCTTGTTGGGAGGCAACCCAACTTTATTTTTGTTCTTTGATTTTTTTCCTGTTTAGTAATAAATAATTCATCTAGCCTCTGGTTATATGTGGTTTTGTGGTTTAATTAGTGTTTGTGCCAAGTAGAGCCTTTGGGAAGACTCGGGTGAAGTCTATATGATCCTGCTGTAAAAAATAGAAACTTTAGCACTCACGAGATTAGCTGCCATTTTTTACTGGAGAGTGATTTTAGGTTGATTCTTTTTGAAGATGATTAATAGACAAATTCCTCATGTCCACCAATTTAGTTCAGAATTTTTGGAGTTACAGAAGTATACATGTTTGATACAAATTACTACAAACTATTCTGTTTTTGACAGATTCTGTTTTCATTGTGTTGTTTGCTTATTTTGATGAATCTATGAGTAGTATTACAGGGTATGAACCATAGAGAAGTTGGAATACAGTAGGTTTAACACCAATATGAATTAATAATGAGTTCACAATAGTACCTAAGTGGTGGTTTTATTTTCTTATACTAACGGAGCTTACGAGTTTTGTGTTGTGAAGTTTTCAAGTTTTGGGTAAAGATTCGATGGACTATGGAATAAGGAGTGGCAAGAACCTAAGATTGGGGATGCCCAAGGCACCCCAAGGTAATATTCAAGGACAACCAAGAGCCCAAGCTTGGGGATGCCCCGGAAGGCATCCCCTCTTTCATCTTCGTTCATCGGTAATTTTACTTGGAGCTATATTTTTATTCACCACATGATATGTGTTTTGCTTGGAGCGTCATTTTCTTTTGTTAGTATCTGCTTTCTGTTATTTAGAATAATGTTTTGCATCTTTATTTCCAATAAAAATGTCAAGGATAGCCTTTACCATGCTTATTTTGCAAGTATACATGTTGCTGTTTCAAAATAGAAAGTTTTCCGCTGTTGCAAAAATTCCCTAGAAAATTCAGAGAGTGATATAATATTGAAACTTTTTGCATATTGAGCTATGATAATTCTTATACAGTTTAGTATTTTTCTCATAATTTTTGGAGTTAGGGAAGTATGATGAATCTTGCAGTCTTTACAGACTATACTGTTTTGGCAGATTGCTGTTATGTTTGCATTGTTTGCATCTGTTTGCTTGTTTAATGATTCTATTTGAGGATAGGAGTATTAAATATGAAGAGACATTTAGTATGCAATGTTGAATAATAATTTTAGTGATTTGTTACAGTAGAAAATGATAAGGTTTTTGCATTGGTTTATACTAACTTATCTCACGAGTTCTTGTTGAGTTTGGTGTGGATGAAGCTTTCGAGATTTAGGAAACCGAGATATAAAAGGAACTAAAGAGACACAAAAGCTCAATCTTGGGGATTCCCAAGGCACCCCAAGATAATATTTCAAGAAGTCTCAAGCATCCAAGCTTGGGGATGCCCCGGTAGGCATTCCATCTTTCTTCTTCAACAATTATCAGTTAGTATCGGCTGAGCCTAAGTTTTTGCTTCTTCACATGAGTTGTGCTATCCTTGCAATGCCATTTTATTTTGTTTTGCTTGCTGTTTGAATAAGATACCAATATATGAAATTATCAAATGTTAGAGAGTCTTCACATAGTTGCATAATTATTCGACTACTCATTGATCTTCACTTATATCTTTCGGAGTAGTTTGTCGTTTGCTCTAGTGCTTCACTTATATCTTTTTAGAGCACGGCGGTGGTTTTATTTTGTAGAAATTAATGAAATCTCATGCTTCACTTATATTATTTTGAGAAGTCTTAAACAACATGGTAATTTGAATAAAAACTATTATAGAAAGTGAATTGGATGCTATGATCAATTTGATACTTGATAATTGTTTTGAGATATAGAGGTGGTGATATTAGAGTCATGCTAGTTGGGTAATTGTAAATTTAAAGAATACTTGTGTTGAAGTTTGTGATTCTCGTAGCATGCACGTATGGTGAACCGCTTTTTGATGAAGTTGGAGCACAATTTTATTTATTGATTGTCTTCCTTAAGAGTGGCGGTCGGGGACGAGCGATGGTCTTTTCCTACCAATCTATCCCCCTAGGAGCATGCGCTTAGTACTTTGTTTTCAATGGCTTGTAGATTTTTGCAATAAGTATATGAGTTCTTTATGACTAATGTTGAGTCCATGGATTGTACGCACTCTCGCCCTTCCACCATTGCTAGCCTCTCTTGTGCTGCACAACTTTCGCCGGTACCATACACCCACCATATTCCTTCCTCAAAACAGCCACCATACCTACCTATTATGGCATTTCCATAGCCATTCCGAGATATATTGTCATGCAACTTTCCACCGTTCCGTTTATTATGACACGCATCATCATTGTCATATTGCTCTTTGCATGATCATGTAGTTGACAACATATTTGTGGCAAAGCCACCTCATAATTTTTCATACATGTCACTCTTGATTCATTGCATATCCCAGTACACCACCGAAGGCATCCATATAGAGTCATATCTTGTTCTAAGTATCAAGTTGTAATTTTGAGTTGTAAATAAATAAAAGTGTGATGATCTTCATTATTAGAGCATTGTCCCAGTGAGGAAAGGATGATGGAGACTATGATTCCCCCACAAGTCGGGATGAGACTTTGGACTTCAAAAGAAAAAAAGAGAAAGAGAAAGGCCAAATGAAAAAAAGGAAAGGCCAAATAAAAAAAGAAAAAAAGAGAAAGAACAAAAAGAAAAAATTGAGAGAAAAAGAGAGAAGGGACAATGCTACTATCCTTTTTACTAGACTTGTGCTTCAAAGTAGCGCCATGATCTTCATGATAGAGAGTCTCCTATTGTGTCACTTTCATATACTAGTGGGAATTTTTCATTATAGAACTTGGCTTGTATATTCCAATGATGGGCTTCCTCAAAATGCCCTAGGTCTTCATGAGCAAGCAAGTTGGATGCACACCCACTTAGTTTCTTTTGTTGAGCTTTCATACATTTATAACTCTAGTGCATCCGTTGCATGGCAATCCCTACTCACTCACATTGATATCTATTAATGGGCATCTCCATAGCCTGTTGATACGCCTAGTTGATGTGAGATGTAAGTGCATCTAGTGCCCCTTAGTGATTTTGGTGTATTGAAGACTTATAGGTTAAGGGACTGATGCGTTTGTGAGTGTACACAGGTCTATAAGTCTATGGGGAGTTTGATATTTACAGAGAAAGTCGACCCCTAAAAATGAAGTTCTTCAACTAAAGACTTTGGATTTCTGAAGACTTTGAAAGTGAAGAAATTGGTGTGACCTTGAAGACTTGGAATTCACTCGAGGAACATGAAGCGTGAAGACTTTTGTTTTTGTAGCTTTATTTTCTCTTTCTTAAGTCATAGGAAACATCGTACTATTAAAGGGGGTCGAGGAAATACTTAGGAAAAAATTCCATGTGATGCTCAACTCAAAATCCTACACTTACCAATCCCTTCGAGTGAAGCCATTGGAAATCTCATACAGTTCAGTCATATTCTTCAGTGACAAAGACGAAGTTCTTCTGGTCTCTGAGGAATTTGTTCTGACTGAGGAGTTAGGAATTTGCCAGTGCGGATTGCCTACACAGTGAGGAACATGATAGCCCTAAGGAATTTGAGAGTCAAAATTCCGACCGTTGATGTGCTATGTGACAGCTGTCCCAAAATATCTACCCACCTAACTGTCATATCATTGAAGGGCATTTATGTCTTATCATGTCGGGTTGGTCCCTAGACTCTAAATAGCCACCCCCCACAACCACCAGTTGGTTGGCTGCTCCGAGAGAAACTGGCACTTGTCATTTGAGAGCATCCCATCCTCTGAGGACTTTGAGTGAAAATCATCAAGTGAGGAAAACCCAAACACCTTCAAACCCAAAGTGATTGAGCATCACTGAAGAGATTGATCCTGCGTGGATCCGACGCTTGTTCGCTTTTAAGACTGTGCTTCTTCCAGACGGTTAGGCGTCAAGGTCTAGAGCATCCAAGAGGAATTGTGGATCGCCGAGTGACCGAGTTTGTGAAGGTTTGGAAGTCACCTGAAGACTTACCACGAGTGATTGGGCGAGGTTTGTGTGACTTTAGCTCAAGGAGAATACAGTGAGGACTGTGTGTCCGGGACTGTGTGTCCTCAGGTTTAAATACCTAGCCGCTCCAACCAGATGTACAACTGAGACAATAGTTGGAACTAGTCTACCAAATCATTTTCTTCACCAAGCTTACTGGTTCTATTTCCTCAACTCTTTCAATTCCTCACTTCACTTGTTGTGTGCTTGTTCATATCTGTTTGAAGACTTTGACTAACGACTTTCTCAATTTCCTCAGTTCAATTTCTTCAGTCTGTCCGTCTTCATTCTGTGTTATCCTGTGTTTACGCTTTCTGTACTCTGTGCTTGTCTTCATTTCATCATGATGACTATGCTTGTGTTCTGTTATGTTTATCTTTGAGTACTTATTCCGCTGCAAGTAGTTCTTCGCTAAGGAATTTACTCACCAACAAATTCCTTAGTGAAGAATTCATAAAAATCGCCTATTCACCCCCCTCTAGTTGATATAACGCACTTTCAATTGGTATCAGAGCCAGGTTCTCCCTTGTTCTATGTGATTTTGGTTTAACCGCCTGGAGTTTTAGTTATGTCGACCACAGGTATGAAGAAAGTGACTTGCCCCATCTTTGACGGTCATGATTATCCCAAGTGGAAGGCCATGATGAGGAAGCGCCTCATGGCAATGAACAACGAGCTGTGGACCGTCACCGAGATTGGTCTTACTGATCTGTGCAAGATGGCGGAAGCTGATGACATTAGCAAGTTCACTCTTCTCAACCTTACGGCGAAGGACGTCATCTGCTCCTGTCTGTCTCAAAATCAGTTCAGGAACATCATGCATCTCAATCATGCAAAGCTTATCTGGGACCGTCTCTCTGAGGTCTATGAAGGTCACCGAACCCGTCATGATCCTTGGTTTGAGGATTACAAGGAATCTCTCAATGCGATGACATTCGAACCAGAATCATCATCTTCTACACCCTGCCTTATGGCAAACAGTGCTAAGGTAACTAAATGCTACCTATCCGAGTCCAGTGATGATGAATCTGGAGATGAATTTGGACCTAGCTATGTCAAACTTGCTTCCCTTGCCACTAAACAACAAAGATCTTTGGAAAAAGTTCAATACATGCTAAATAAGAGCGATGATATGTTGGGTGAAGAAATGGATCAGTCGAAAGCTTTGGCTGAAAGTCTTCAGAGACTTCACTCCAAGTTTGACGAGCTTCAAGGTCATCATAACACTCTTTTATCTGATCACGAGAAGCTTTCTTATGAATTTCTTCAAAGAAAGCAAGATCTTGAGAAGCTAAGAGTAAGTTATGAAGATCTTTAGAAGGAGCGCGATTCATTGCTTGCTCAACAAATCAACGCTACTCGGGAAGAATTTGTTCCTCCATGTTTGAAGTGCATTGAACGTGAAACTACTAATTCTTCACATGAATGTTCAAATGCTTCAAATGCTAAAAATTCTTCATCTGTCTCTGCTATCACTAATTCCTCATCTGAGGACATTGCTAGTATCACTAATGATGTAGGGCTGAAGGAATTGTACATGACAGGCATGTACAAAAGCCTTAAAGGGCATCAGATTATTTGTGACGTGCTTAAAAAGCAGATCCTAAACAGGAACCCTAGGAAACAGGGTATTGCCTTTGAGAGGAAACTCAATGCTGATGGAACATATTGGAAGCCTGAGCAGTACCCCAAAACCTCATGGGTTGCTCCAAAGGGACCTCCAGTTGATCCATCCAATTTATCTGGCTTTACATGTGAATCTCCTCATTCTTCTGATGAGTCATTTGGCTCTAACTATAAACTGTTCAAAAATCAGAATGGTGAAGTATTTGCTAGATATGTTGGCACTAACTGCAGGAACGGTTCTCCTATGAAGAAAATCTGGGTTCCCAAAAGGTGCCTTGAAAGTCTTCAGGTGAATGTCCTCATGACACCACATGTGAAGAATAGGAACTCCAGATCAAATTCTTCATATGGACCAAATTCTTCATATGGATCAAAGTCCTCAAAAGGATCAAAGTCCTCATATGATCATCATCGTGCTAACCCCTTTGTTTCGCAGGGAAGAGCTAAGGGCTATGAATATGAGCATTATTCTTCTAACCATTATGTTCATAAGTCCTCGAAGAATTTCTCTGCTTATTCATTTGCTTATCCTAACTCCTCTTATGTGAAACAAAATGGACTCGCTTCTATGCCACCTTTCTCATATGGAGCTCACAGAGTGATGAATTCTTTGCCACCCCTTCAGATGTGGGTGGTGAAGAAAAGGAACTAATCTCTTATGCAGGGCCAGGTCTCCAGACGTGCTTAAAACGTCTGAAGAATTTGCTGGAGACCTGAAAGTTGCCTGAAAGGACGCATGCTAATAATGAAGAAATGAACTTTCATTTCTCACGTCCTTATACTGTTTTATCTGTTCTACTACCTGATGAAATTGATCTGATGATATTGATGTCATATTCTTCATTGATGAAGTATATGAGTTCGTAAGTTGCAACTAATTCATCTACAGGATGATCAACCCAAAGCTAATGAGTGGGTCCTTGATAGTGGATGTACGAATCACATGACTGGTGACAAGAATCTATTGATGGATGCTCCCTTATCACCATCGCATCTGAAGCATATCATGTTCGCTGACAAAGCCAAAAGTCAGGTATTGGGTCTAGGTAAGGTTGCGATCTCAAAGGATCGACACATGGACAAAGTCATGCTTGTCGAGTCCTTAGGATACAACCTCATGTCCGTGTCGATGCTTTGTGATCTCGATATGGTTGTTGTCTTTGGCAAATATCGTTGTGTTGTGATCTTGGAAGCTGACAATTCCAAAGTCTTTGAAGGCTTTAGGAGAGGAGACTTGTACATTGTTGATTTCTCTACAGGACCACAACCGGCCGTATGCCTACTTGCAAAAGCTTTAGAAGGCTGGCTATGGCATCGACGACTTGGTCATGCTGGCATGAGGAATCTGCACACGCTTGCGAAGAAGAAGCATGTCATTGGCATTGAGAATGTCAAATTCCTCAAGGAACATTTGTGCGGAGCCTGTGAAGCTGGAAAGATGACCAAGGTCAAACATCCAGCGAAGACTATCATGACTACCACTCAGCCATTTGAATTGCTTCACATGGATCTCTTTGGTCCTAATCATTATTCTGCAGTTTCAAATGATGTGTCTCAATATGGCTTTGTTATTGTTGATGATTATTCTCGTTACACATGGGTGCACATTGTCACTTACAAACATGAGGTGCAGGAAGTCTTCAAACAATTTTCCTCGAGGGCTTCAACCAACTTTGGTGTGAAGATCAAGCACATCAGAAGTGACAATGGGACCGAGTTCAAGAATTCTGGCCTTGATGACTATCTTGATGAACTTGGTATTACTCATGAGTTATCTGCTCCTTGTACTCCTCAGCAGAATGGCGTCGTGGAGCGCAAGAACAGAACTCTTGCTGAGAAGGCTTGCACTATGCTTGATGAATACAAGACGCCTCGTCGTTTCTGGATTGATGCAATTGATACTGCATGCCACATCATCAATAGAGTATATCTTCACAAATTCTTCAAGAAGACTGCTTATGAACTCCTCACTGACAAAAAGCCCAATGTGAGTTATTTCAAAGTCTCTGGTGCTAAATGTTGGATTAGAGATCCTCATAACAATTCTAAATTCACACCGAAAGCACATGAGGGTTTTATGCTTGGTTACGGAAAGGACTCGCACACCTACAGAGTCTTCAACAACATTCTTCACAAAGTTGTTGAAACTGTAGATGTGCGGTTCGATGAAACTAATCGCTTGCAAAGAGAGCACCTACCTTCTGTGATAGATGAACCAGCACATGACGAATCTATCAAGTTCAAGGCTACTGAGGATGTCATTCCTACCGAAGAATCTGCTGAAGAATTCATTCCAGAACGGGAAGAACGTCGAGCTGGTGCACCTGAAGAAAATGGTGCTGAAGAAAATGGTCCTGAAGAAAATGCGGATCAAATTCCTCGACGACAACCCGCTCATCCTCGCGTTGCAAATGAAGTGCAAATTGAGAGAATCGTCGATGACATTGAAGCACCAGGTCCTCTCACATGCTCAAAAGCTTCACATTTGTCTAACTTTTGTGGGCACTTTGCTTTTGTATCTATCACAGAGCCCACTAAGGTAGATGAAGAATTTTTGGAGCCTGAGTGGATTCAAGCTACGCAAGAAGAATTACATCAGTTCGAGCTCAATAACGTCTGGGAACTGGTCAATGGTCCAGATCCTCGCAAGCACAATATCATTGGCACAAAGTGGATCTACCGCAACAAGCAAGATGAAAATGGCCTTGTGGTGAGGAATAAGGAATGGCTTCTAGCTCAAGGCTACACACAGGTTTTGAATATCCAAAACATCCTGACAAAGTCTTCAGACTCAATAAGGCCCTATATGGCCTCAAGCAGGCCCCTCGGGTGTGGTATGATACTTTGAAGGAATTCCTCATGAAGAAAGGCTTCAAACCCGGTTCACTCGACCCAACTCTCTTTACTAAATCTTATGATGGTGAATTGTTTGTGTGCCAAATATATGTTGATGACATCATTTTTGGCTGTACTGACCAACATTATAGTGATGAATTTGCCTATATGATGAGTGAATAATATCAAATGTCTATGATGGGAGAATTGAAATTCTTTTTAGGTCTTCAAATTTGTCAATAGCGCAATGGCATATTCATATCTCAGGAGAAATACCTCAAAGATGTATTGAGGAAATTCGGCATGCAAGACTGCAAAGGGGTCAAAATTCCTATGCCCACAAGTGGCCATCTATGCACTGATGAAAATGGTATCAACTTCAATCAAAAGGTATACCGCTCCATGATTGTCTCTTTATTGTATTTTAGTGCATCTAGGCCAGATATTATGCTTAGTGTTTGCATGTGTGCCTGATTTCAAGCTACACCGAAGGAATCACACCATAAGGCTGTGAAGCATATTCTTCGATATCTAGCTCACACACCAACACTTGGATTATGGTACCCCAAGGGCTCGTCTTTTGATCTCATTGGGTATTCAGACTCTGACTATGCTGGTGATCGTGTGGACCATAAGTCAACATCTGGCACATGCCATTTCCTCGGACGATCTTTGGTCTGTTGGTCCTCGAAGAAACAGAACTGCGTATCACTATCTACAGCTGAAACTGAGTACATTGCTGCTGGTTCTTGCTGTGCTCAATTGCTGTGGATGAAGCAAACTCTCAAGGACTATGGGTCAACATGAAGAATGTGCCTCTCTACTATGACAATGAGAGTGCAATCAAGATTTCTCACAACCCAGTTCAACACTCGAAGACAAAGCACATCCAAATTCGTCATCATTTTCTTCGTGATCATGTGTGGAAGGGCGACATCTCTATTGAGCATGTACGAACTGAAGAACAGCTAGCCGATATCTTCACTAAGCCCTTGGATGAGAAGAGATTTAGCAAGTTGCGGTGTGAGCTAAATATCCTAGAATCTTTGAATGTTCTTTGAAAAGGACACTCATCCTAACACTTATGCAAAATTGATGACTTAGATGCGCACCACACAAAGTAACATTTTTCTTCAATCAATGAAGACTAACCCTCTAAGTGTGAAGAAATTAACGAAGAAATTGATTCTCCGAGCCCTACGATAATTGTACGCGGTGTCTGAAATCAGCTTTCTTATACGGTGGGTCACGCCACCACCAAAGGTTGAAAATCTTCAATTTGAGTTTTTCCTCAGTTTTTTAAATTCCTCAGTTGTTCAAATTCTTCAACTTTGCATTGTCTTCACTCTTTCCGTTGTTATTCTTCATTTGATTATATATATGAGTTTATGTCCTCTACAACATTCACTTATTGCTCATTCTTCAAGCTGTTTTTCTGCTAAGTGGATGTGATCGGACCCTTCCCCCTCTATGCTAAACTCAACCCAATCTTTTCACAAATTCTTCATGTGCGTTCTATTTGAAACTCGTTCAAAATCTTCACTGTGTCCTTGTCAGCTGAAGAATTTGCGAACAGAACTTTTAACTTATCTTATCTAAATTTTCCGTTTTGCCGCTCAAACAGTTCCGCATCCCACGATAATACTTTTCTACTCACCCACGATCTCACACGATCGCCACCTCTCAGTACGTGGGTGACACATGTCAAGCGAATGAGAAGGGTCAGGGACACGTTCGTCCAATTTCCTCGAGCGTACAGTTTTTCACTCTGACTATAAATACCCCCTCCCCTTCCTCACTTTGTTTTTACTCCGCTCGTTCTCACTCCTGCTCGAGCTTCTCAAACCCTAGCGTCGTCGCTACTTCATCATTGCTGGTGAGGAAGAGCTTCACTGCCTCGACCTCGTCGCCGCGGCACTCGCGCCGACTGCGGATTTCTTCACTCCGCCACTGCCGTAGCTGTTTTCCTCTACGGAGTTAGGGTGTGGAAGATCTGAACTGACGAACTTCACATCTACTCTTCCCAGTTCATCGTGTTCTTCATCCAGGGTAATTAATAGTTACTTTTAACTGCCCTCTTTGATTCAAATGTTTTCGTAAAAATCTTCAAAGGTGTTTATTATTCAAATCTTCACACACTGAACACCTCACATGTCATCTGCTCTTGATTTGTTTCTCTAAGCAATGATTTTTCTTCAAGATTCCTAAATTGTGTGGATCTTCGATCTATACAACTCTAGAACCTAAGAAAAAGAACTCTTAGTGAAATTCTTCAAGACTCATCTCGTCAAATTCCTCAAACTTATTCTTTTCGAGAAACCTTCTGAGAACGCATATGACCTCTGTCATGGAATTGTCACGTCAGATGTCCTCGTGAAAGTACTTAGTTGTGGAGCCATCGCAACTAGGAAGCTTGAAGGGGTTAATCGGGACAAAAGACACGGGAGGGTTTATACTAGTTCGGCCCCTTACGGTGAAGGTAAGGCCTACGTCTAGTTGGGTTGGTATTGATGTTTCGATGACCAGGGAGCGAGATACGCTATGCCCGGTTCTCGATGAGTTGTTTATTGCCCTAAGCCACCAGCAGGTCGTCCCCTTATGTACACGGGCTGACGCCCTGTGGCCTACAAAGTCCCGGCCGGCATATAACAGTGTCCGTCTCGTTGACTAATTAAATCTACCTTATGATACAAGTCATGCCATTACGGCGGTTTACTACAACGGGCCTTAAGTCGCCTGTGGGCTTAAGCCCCCTATTGAACCGCCGTCTTCATGCTTGGTCTTGGGCTTGAGTCTTCTTTGCATAACCCGGCCCCTCCTGGGCGACTTACACAAATAGTTATATCCCCAACATTAGGCCCCAGATTGATTTGAACCTGTTCATGTCAATCTTAAAATGCCTTTTAAGAATAAATTGTCAGTCTTCTGACTGTGCAGAAGGGTTTCTTTAACCCGCCATGACATCATCTTCTGGATCCGTGTTAACCCGGCGTGACGTCAACCTCTCTTAAATTCCTTTTCTATTCCATCGTATCCTTCAACGGATCTCTGCTTTATTGACTGTTCCGAAAATCGAGGCGTCGAGGCCGCTGGATAATAACTCTTATCTCCTCATTTCCCGCATCGTCTCAGTTATCCTCTCCCTATAAATAGGCGCGACTTAGGTCTTCCACTTTCCCTCTTTCAGTCGTCTTCTTCCTCTTGCCTCCTCTCGAGCTCCGCCGCCGCCGCCGTCGAACCCCTCGTCTTCACCAACTCAGGTCGCTGCATCAACCTGACTCTGACCAGAAATCGACGACGAACCTCCGCAGCTCGTCCACATCCGTGAGTTCCTCTCCTTCCCTTTCTTAGATCTGCATTGGAACTTTGTTGAGTTCGTCGGTGTTCATCACCGCCCGACGCAAACCCTTGCTAGTTTTTACCCCCAATGCCCTGTTTAGATCGTAAAAACTACATAGAACTGCTATGGTACTTGTTTGTGTTGATCTTGCATAGAAATAGATCTCATTTCCCTTGTTTGGAAACCCTCTTCGAGTGTATGAACTTCTCCGCCCTGTTTTTAGGTCTAGAAAATTTTCTTTTCAGAGCAATAATTTGATCCAGAATAATAGCTGTCATCCATGAAACTTGTTTTTATCACCCGAAAAACTTCTTCTGGTAAATGCCCTTAAACACAACTGTTGAGGTGTCCGGCTTAAATAAATAACACATAACCTTAGTTGCTTCTCATGACCTGAAGAACTTTGAACTGCTCTTGATACTTGTAGCGGCTTAAATATTGTTGCCGAGTCATCCTTATATCATTAGGCCCCTCCTTAAGCTGCCACCTTGAATAATTAGGATTTTTCTCCCTGGTTAAAATTGAACCGGATCTTCTTATTTTGTCATAGGCCAACTGTTGTCATGGCTCCTAAAGCAGCCAAGGCCCCTGTAACCTGCAATTGGGTCCCATCCATAGTTACCAAGAGTAAACTGGCTGAGTTCGTGAAATCTGGCCATCTGCCAAAAAGGGAGGTCATGTCTTATCATGTCCCTGACCCGTCTGAAGAGAAGCCTCAACCCAAAGAAGGGGAGGTGATAGTTTTTACAGATCACATGAGCCGGGGATTTGCCCCTCCTGGCTCAAAATTCTTCAAGGAAGTTTTGAATTTCTTTGACCTTAGACCTCAAGACATCGGACCCAATTCCGTGTCAAATATTTGCAATTTCCAAGTCTTCTTTGAGGTGTACCTGGGAGAGGAACTAAGTCTGCTATTGTTCAGGGAACTTTTCTACATGAACCGGCAAAATGAACGTGCCAACGGGCCCAGTCTTGAGCTTGGCGGCATCTCAATCCAGCGAAGGAGAGACTGCCTTTTTCCTTATGCTGAACTGCGAGTCACCCAAAATCTTGGAACCAAACGTGGTTCTATTGTTAGGACACTTCTCCGGCTGATGAGAAGCCTCTGCCCGGCTTTCGCGCCCTGCGCCTTGAGTCCAACCACCCGCTACCAGACAAACTGACGGCCGTTGAACGTCTGCCTCTCAATCCCACCATCAAGAAGATCAAAGCTCTCTTGGGAAACGGTTTAAATGGCATCGATCTGGTCCGAGTCTGGGTCACTTGGCGAGTACTTCCATTAAGCCGCCGTTCCGGCTTAATGTGTACTTATACAGGCGAAAAGGATGACCCGTTACGCCATAGTCCCGACAACTTACCAGATGATGTGGTGGAGGCTACGACCCAGTCACTGCTGAAGGAGGGCACTGTGACAAGTAACACCTTCGGCTTACTTCCCTTTTGCGAGAAGAACCCGGCCCCTGCAGTAAGTTATCAATCTTAATAAATACTCTTTGCTATGTTATACCTTCTTTGGTACTCATAACTTCTTATCCTTTCCCACAGGCCGATGATAACTTCTAGAAGGTCAAATATGACCATGAGGCTGCAAAACAAGCCAGGGCAACCAAAAAAGCTGAAAGGAAAGCCGCCAAGACGGGAACCTCAAAGAAGAAGAAACCCAACGCCTCCGACTTACTCAAATTGGAGGATAGTTCTTCAGATGATGAAGAGGTAATCTTTAAATTTTCTTAATTCCCTTGTTATTACTTGTCTGACATTCTATCCCTTCAGGAGGATATGGGGAACAGTCAAGCAGCCAATGAAGAGGTAACTATAATCTCCTCCGACTCAGAGCCTTTGCCAAAGCAAAAGATCCGAAGGGTGACCCAGAAAGTAAGATTTTCACATGCTCTGGCTTATCAAGATCCTCAATTTCTTTTGAAGCAACAACAGCTTGAGAACCGGAGGCAGACCCGGAACAACAAGGATGCGGAACTCTCCTCCGGCTTACCTGACGTAACCAGGAAGTGTCAAACTGAGGTTATCTCCGATTTACATTCTATTTTACCTTTAGCGGGCTTAATTCGTCATCCTCTCAATTCGTCTGACTCCAATTATCAGGATACCTCTCCTTCTTCCGGAGAATCCATGCAGTCAAACATGCCGGCTTTCAAAACTGCTCCCGGGTTACCTTATGTACCTTGAACTTTACTTTACCCATGCTTGCGTATTCATCCTTCTGCCTTTGTTAAAAACATGCAAGTGAAACCCAGCAAGAGGGCGAAGAATAATAAGCCGTCCCAAGACCCGATTGTAACTGAACCGATGATTAATGCGTCTGCTCCAGACAGCTCTACCCATCAGCCACCGACTGATCCGGCTTCTGATATTCCAGTGCCAACCTTTGATCCATCTGTTGAGGATTCTCTCAACACAAATGACCCGGAGATTCCTAGCCCGGTCAAGACAAATGAACCGGAAGTTGAGATTGTGAGGTCTCAGTTTGTTGAATCAGGGCGGCCTACCGTCCTTGCCAAATGTTCTGCCAAGGAAGAACTTGCTGAATGCCGAAAAGCCAAGTAGGACATTACTGATTACACTCACTTAAGCATTGGTGATATAGTCTCGGGCTATCTGAATCAAGTGCATAATAGACGTGACCTGGAAATTGACATGGTAAAACAAATACAACACAAATCTGAGGTATAACTTATACTTTTTACCTGAGTCTTACATACTATACCAGCCCCCAAGTCTATCACTTATGAATAAATATGCTGTAGACTTAGAAATCTGCTTTACTTATTAATTGAGCCGGTTCAAAAAGAATATAGTTAACCTGGTCATAACATGATAGTTGTAAATTTGCAATATACATTAGTCCCCAAGTGTCAAGTATCTTTACTTATAAAGTGCTTGAGAATTAATATGTGTGACCCAGTATGCTAAGTTTAAAATTCTTCAGCATACATTAGCCCCCAAGTGCCAAGTATCTTTACTTGTAAAGTGCTTGGGACTTGAATGTTACCTTACTATAATCCTTACCATAACCTGGTGTCAATGCAGGCCACCATAAGTCAGTTTGAGTCGGAGCTTGCTGTCCTGAAGAGTCGTCTGGAAACTCAAGAACTTGAGACTCAGAAGGCTAACTCCAAATTTGAATTCAGTGTCTCTGAAAATGAGAAGCTGAAGAAGAATTTTGAGTCGGAGAAGAAAGCTTGGGCTAATGAGAAGGCTTCACTGGTGAATCGGGCTGAGACAACAGAAGCATCTCTTGCAGAGGCAAGAACCGAGTTGTCCGACTTAAAACGGCAGATATCTCAAATGGTCTCAGCCATCTTCTGTAAGTTACTATGCAAAACCTCAAACATTGTAACCTTTCAATGACTATTGTAATAATTACTTTCGGCTGACTGTTATATTTGTGTAAATACAGGCCCCAGGAGTACCAACCTTAAACAAAACATGCTGATCAAGCTTAAAGCAGTTTATACCTTAGTGGAACAGCCGTACTCTGGGTCACAACGTGCTTTGTCCTTTGTAGCCTGATCAATCCCTCCTCCCCGCCTTCTGCAAGACGTGTTGAAGAGCCTCGCTTTCCTGCCTCAGCGGATCCAAGACTTAAGGCGGGCGTCCTCAAGAGCCGGGGCCGTAGCCGCATTGAGCCGGGCTAAAGCATGGCTCCCAGAACTAGACCCGGCCGAGCTTGCCCTTGGATACCCAAGTTTGAAGGAAGACGGCACTGTATTTGACGACCATGATTTCACTGCCTGTGTCAAAGCCATATGTCCCGTGGCAACCCTTGTTGGAAACGACACTGACCTTAGCAAGTATGCACCGGCTTATGACAGTGAAAACCGGAGAATTCCAAACACTCCATATGATCAAATCAGCCTGATCCCTCCAATTCGTAAGCATACTTTTGCCCCTGAAGTGGACCCAACCGGTTTAATAGATGATGAAGCTGAGTTTGAAGCTTTGAGCGGCATTGACTGGGCCTCGTCAACTTTCCAGGAGAAAACAACCGACGGAGAAGCGGAGAAGGATAACCCGGAGACTTCAAGCCCGCCGAAGGAGTGAATCGCCAGGTGTTTTGCAAAAAACAATGCTTCATTTATTCAGACTCGGGGAGTCTTGTAATAGGGTAGAAAAAACTTTCCAATGTTTGTCATGCCTTCGTGCATGTTCCTAGCGCTTTAACACTTTCGTAAGCCGCCACTGCTATATATTTATGACTTTGATTTCCTTAGTGTGTTAATTTTGCTTGCCTGATCCTTGGATAATTTTTCCTGCTGAGTTGATGCTCACCTGGTACTTAACAACCTGGTGTAACCAATATTAAACCGGAAAGACAAAAAACATCTCATAATGTTTTCACAAGGTCTCAGGATAGTCAAAATAATTTACAGGCTTCTGATTCGAATACGATCAGTAAACCGTTCCAAAGGGGTTAAGCTAAGATTCGGATACGATCATATAGCCCCCAGTGGCTTGGCGATGCCGATCAAATGGGTATCGACAGCTATGTTCTCTTTGGTTCGAATACGACCTATGTTTGAACAGGAAGCCCCCAAGTGACCATAAGATTTGTTTAATGACGCTGATTCGTATACGATCCACGTCAGACCCGAAGGGGTTAAGCTATGATTAAAATATGATCAAGAAGCCCCCAAGTGGGTTTGGCAGTATGCCGATCAAGCGGGTATCGACAACTATGTTCTCTTCGGTTCGGATACGACCTATGTTTGAACAGGAAGCCCCCAAGTGATCATGGCTAGATTCAGATATGATCATAAGCCGGTCCAAAGGGAAAGCCGGATTCAGATATGATCCGCTCCCTGTTGGTAGTGTCCATCACCTGATAAAGAAGACATAAAAACATTCTTTATGGGAAAAAAGGACAGAGGTCCTGCTTTATTGCTTTATATAATATATACATCATCAAAAGTATATACATCCTAAGAGCCGGTGGCTTAAGTATAGTAAGGCCGAAGGTGGGCTATGTTCCACGGCCGGCGGGTCTCTTCCTCTGACTTACGTGAGTCTTTGTGCTCTCGAATATCAATGAGGTAATATGACCCATTGTTCAGATTCTTGCTGACCACAAAGGGTCCTTCCCAAGGCGGAGATAGCTTGTGCATGTCAGATTGATCATGAATGAGCCAGAGCACCAAATCACCTTCCTGAAAGGTTCTGCTCTTGACCCGGCAGCTATGATAACGGCGCAGGTCTTGCTGGTAAATCGCCGAGCGGGCCATTGCCAAGTCTCGCTCCTCATCCAACAAGTCCAGTGCCTCCTGACGAGCCTTTTCGTTGTCCGCCTCAACATAAGCCGCCACACGGAGTGAGTCATGTCGGATGTCACTTGGTAGAACTGCCTCTGCTCCATAGACCATGAAAAAAGGTGTATAACCCGTAGACCTGTTAGGTGTAGTGTTGATGCTCCATAGTACAGAGGGTAACTCCTCCACCCAGCAACCCGGTGTCCGTTTTAAGGGGACTAAGAGCCGGGGTTTAATACCCTTCAATATCTCTTGATTAGCTCTTTCTGCTTGACCATTGGATTGAGGATGAGCAACGGCCGAAACATCAAGCCGGATATGTTCTCGCTGACAGAACTCTTCCATGGCTCCCTTGGAAAGGTTAGTGCCATTATCATTTATAATGCTATGCGGGAAACCAAAGCGAAAGATCACCTTTTTCATGAACTGAACCGCTATGGCCGCATCACACTTACTGACTGGCTCCGCCTCAACCCACTTTGTAAACTTATCCACCGCCACTAGGAGATGTGTCTTTTTATCCTTAGACCTTTTGGAAGGTCCAACCATGTCAAGCCCCCAGACTGCGAATGGCCAGGTAATTGGGATCATCCTCAATTCCTGAGCCGCCACATGAGTACGTCGTCAGAACTTCTAACAACCGTCACATTTACTGACCAGATCCTCCGCATCAGCATGAGCCGTGAGCCAGTAGAAACCATGACGGAAAGCCTTGACCACAAGAGATTTTGAGCCGGCATGATGACCACAATCTCCTTCATGAATCTCATGAAGTATCTCTTGTCCCTTTCTAGGTGACACACATCGTTGAAACGCCCCTGTCACACTGCAATGATGCAACTCACCATTAACAATCGTCATGGATTTGAATCGTCTGACAATTTGTCTTGCCAAACTTTCATCCTCCGGTAACTCTCCCCGGGTCATATAGGCCAAATATGTCACGGTCCAATCCGGGATGACATGAAGAGCCGCCACCAGCTGTGCCTCCGGGTCTAGCACCGCTAGTTCTTCCTCGGTAGGCACCTTGACAGAAGGGTTATGCAAAACATCAAGAAAGGTGTTAGGTGGCACCGGCTTACGTTGAGATCCCAGCCGGCTTAAAGCATCAACCACCTCATTCTTCCTTCGATCAATGTGCTCCACTTGATAACCTTTGAAATGTCCAGCCACAGCATCTACTTCCTGACGGTAAGCCGCCATAAGGGGATGTTTAGAATCCCACTTGCCTGAGACCTGTTGAGCCACGAGATCTGAGTTACCCAAACACCTTACCCGGCTCAAATTCATCTCTCTGGCCATTCAGAGACCATGGAGAAAGGCCTCGTATTCAGCTGCATTGTTAGTACAAGGAAACATGAGCCGGAGCACATAGCGAAATTTGTCACCTCAAGGGGAAGTTAAAACAACGCCAGCCCCTTAGCCTTCTAACTGCCTGGACCCATCAAAGTGAATAGTCCAATACGTATTATCCAGCTTCTCCTCAGGTGCCTACAACTCTGTCCAATCATTGATAAAATTGACCAAGACTTGAGATTTGATAGCAGTACGGGGCATATACTTCAAACCATAGGGCCCAAGCTCAATAGCCCACTTAGTGATCCGCCCTGTGGCCTCCCTGTTTTGAATGATGTCTCCCAGTGGGGCTGAACTTACCATCGTTATAGGATGACTTTGGAAGTACTGCTTCAGCTTCCGGTTTGCCATGAACACACCATAAACAAGTTTCTGCCAATGTGGATACCTTTGCTTAGACTCAATGAGCACCTCACTGATATAATAAACCGGTCATTGAACCGGATGTTCCTTGCCAGCTTCCTTACGCTCCACCATGATGGAAACACTGACCGCTCGTGAATTAGCAGCCATGTACAACAGCAACGGCTCTCTGTCAATGGCAGCCACAAGAACCGGTGGCTCAAACAACTGTCTCTTCAAATCTTCAAAGGCAGTGTTAGTAGCGTCACTCCAGATGAAGGTGTCTGTTTTCTTCATCATCTGATATAGCGGTAAGGCCTTCTCCCCTAACCGGCTTATGAACCGGCTTAAAGCGGCAACACGACCTGCCAGGCGCTGAACATCATTGATACACGCCGGCTTAGCCAGAGAGGTAATCGCCATGATTTTCTCCGGATTAGCTTCAATGCATCTGTTTGATACCAGAAAACCCAAGAGCTTGCCCGCAGGTACACCAAACACACACTTGGCAGGGTTAAGCATCATCTTGTAAACCCGGAGATTGTCAAAGGTCTCTCTCAAGTCAGATATCAAGGTTTCCTTTTCTCTGGATTTCACCATGATGTCATCCACATAAGCATGAACATTACGCCCAATTTGATCGTGCAAACAGTTCTATACACATCGCTGATAAGTCGCCTGGGCACTCTTGAGTCCAAATAGCATAGATACATAACAGAAGGCCCCAAACGGAGTGATGAAAGCTGTCTTCTCCTGGTCCTTAACTGCCATCTTGATCTGATGATAACCAGAGTAAGCATCCAAGAAGCTCAAACGTTCACAACCCGCCGTAGCATCAATGATTTGATCAATACGGGGGAGAGCAAAAGGATCAGCCGGACAAGCTTTGTTTAAGTCTGTGTAATCCACACACATCCGCCAAGTGCCGTTTTTCTTGAGCACTAACACCGGGTTAGCCAACCACTCCGGGTGAAAAACTTCAACAACAAACCCGGCCGCTAAGAGCCGGGCGACCTCTTCCCCAATAGCTTTCCGTCTCTCTTCGTTGAACCATCGGAGAAACTGCCTGACCGGCTTATACTTTGGATCAATATTGAGAATGTGCTCAGCGAGTTCCCTCGGTACACCCGGCATGTCAGAAGGTTTCCATGCAAAGATGTCCCGGTTCTCACGGATGAACTCGATGAGCGCGCTTTCCCATTTAGGATCCAAATTGGCACTTATACTGAACTGCTTAGAGGCATCTCTTGGGGTAAAGTCAACAAGCTTTGTCTCATCGGCTGATTTAAACTTAAACGCCGGGTCATGCTCAGTAGTTGGTTTTTTGAGGGAGGTCATATCCGCCGGGTCAACATTGTCTTGATAAAATTTAAGCTCCTCCGCGGCACAGGCAGTCTCAGCGTAAGCCGCGTCGCCTTCTTCACATTCCAAGGCCACCTTTCGACTCCCATGCACTATGATGGTGCCCTTGTAACCCGGCATCTTGAGCTGTAAGTAAATGTAACACGGCCGTGCCATGAACTTAGCATAAGCCGGTCGCCCAAACAAAGCGTGATATGGACTCCTGATTTTAACCACTTCAAACGTCAATTTCTCAGCCCTGGAATCATACTCATCTCCAAAGGCCACCTCCAATTCAATCTTGCCAACTGGGTAAGCCGACTTGCCTGGAACCACCCCATGGAAAACAGTGTTGGATGTTCTCAGATTCTTCTCAGTCAGCCCCATGCGCTGGAAAGTATCATAATAGAGGATATTGATGCTGCTACCTTCGTCCATGAGTACCTTAGTGAATTTATATCCACCAACCTGGGGTGCTACCACCAAGGCTAACTGACCCGGATTATCAACTCGTGGAGGGTGATCCTCTCTGCTCCATATGATGGGTTGCTTTGACCATCTCAAATAATGAGGAATTGCCGGCTCAACCGAATTCATGGCCCTCTTAAGAACCTTCTGGTCACGTTTACGTAAGCTAGTGGTAAACACATGGTACTGCCCACCACTCAACTATTTCGGATGGATCTGATAACCCGACAGCTGCTGCTGTTGTCCTCCCTGACCAGATTGCTACTGATTATTTCCACCCGGCTGTCCCTGAAAACCGGAATTTGAACCGCCGCCCGGGCCATGAAAGCCGCCAGCCCCTGAACCGCCGCCAGATCCATGACTACCATCAAAGGTATTGGAATTTTTAAACGCCTTCATGATTGCGCAATCTTTCCACAGGTGTGTAGCGGGGTGCTCTCGGGTGCCGTGTTTCGGGCAGGGCTCATTGAGTAGCTGCTCAAGAGATGGGCCTGACCCGCCGGATCAAGGCCACTTATCCTTACGTCTCTGATTGTTACCCTGTGTATTAGCGTTGGCTCCAAGCTCCGGGTTGCCGTCCGCCTTACGCTTATTGCCGCTTTGATTCACCGGGTTGTGCTGTTAACCTTTTGCATTGCTGTTCCTTTTTCCCTTCCCTGTCTTCTCATCATCAGGCGCGGGATCCTTGGTACTATCAGAATCGGCATATTTGACTAAAGCCGCCATTAGCATGCCCATATCCATGCAGTCACGCTTAAGGCGCCCCAGTTTCCGCTTCAGCGGCTCAAAGCTGCAATTTTTCTCCAACATGAGGACTGCAGAGCCGACATCCATCTTATCAGATGAATGAATTATCTCCTTGACCTGGCGTACCCAATGGGTGGTGGATTCTCCCTCCCCCTGCTTACAATTCGTCAAGTCCATGATTGACATAGATTGCTTACAGGTGTCCTTGAAGTTCTGGATGAAACGAGCTTTTAACTCCTCCCACGAACCAATGGAATTGGGTGGTAAACTCTTTAACCAAGACCGGGCCGTTCCATCTAACATCATGGTGAAGTATTTAGCCATTGCCGCGTCACTGACTTCCAACAACTCCATGGCCATCTCATAACTCTCAATCCATGCTCCTGGCTGTAAGTCGGACATGTAATTCGGCACCTTTCAAGGTCCCTTGAAGTCCTTGGGCAGGCGCACATTGCGCAAAGCTGGTATCAAACAAGGAACACCACCGGTTCTGGTGGCTACTCCCGTCTCAGTAGAAGTCGCTGGATACTCTGGAATATCCTGATGTGCCGTCTGTTGAGCCGCCAGCTGAGCCGCCCGCTTGTTCTCCTGATGTACTCGGTCTTGCACCGGGTTATAGCCACCATGTTGGTCACAGCATTGGGCGTTGCTTGACAAAGCTTCATATTCCATGTGCCTGCTGTAACTTGGGCTCCGGTTATGATGAGGCGGTGCTAACCAAGGCAGAGGGGTTGAATGAATCCTATCCTGACTATAAGAATAGGTCTCTTGCTGAGCCAGGGCCGTCTGAACAAGTTCCCTGATCCTCCGGGTCTCCACCGCTGTTGGACCATCACCGTCCACTGGAAGAGCCGCCAGACGTGCTGACGCTGCGATTAAATTCTCCATGGGGTTGGAAAAGTGACCCTCCGGTATCGGCACATAACACGGTGGTGCCATGCTCACATGAGGAGGTGGCATCTCTCGACACTGAGCCGGTCCTCCTGCTCTGGATGTCATAAACTGATTGGCATCTGGCGGGTTACTTGGGCCGGCCCCGGGTGTAGCAAAAAGAACCCGAGGGTCGTAATTCGGAGGTAACCGGGATTGGGTCTTCTAGTGTCTCCTCCTCATTACCTCATTGGACGCGTTTAAGCTCATCGTGAGCTGGTAAGCCTCTGACTGCAACCGCTGTGCCCGGGCGTCGAGAGCCGCCCGCTCTGTAGCTAGTCTAGTATCCTCAGCTGCCAAGGCCTCCGTGGCCTGAGCTATCTCCTCATGTACCCGTGCCACCTCCGCGTCATGCTCATCTTTGTTCGCAGGGATAACCATGGCGGTTAACAGGGTCGTAAGCTTGTCCATGAGGTCTATTAGCACTTGAGCCGGCGGGCGCACAGGGCCTCCTGCCCCGGCCGCTCCTATCTCGGACATAACTGCAATAGCGGCTGTAGAGTTTTGACCGGGTTGAGTCCCAGCCATGAAGACTCCTGCCCAATTCGGCGACTCACAGGGGTCCGGAATACTGAAGCCATCAGAATGGCCCCGAGCACACCATCTTGAACTTGATACAGAGAATCTGTTGAACCGGTGGACGAATCACCGTCAGAGTGGACGGCCGCCTCACCACCATCTTTAGGTCCTTCAGAAAGCTCTTCTCCGTGGACGCAGCCCACAAAGACACGCTTCATGCCGGGTTGAGCTCCGGCGGGTTTCGCACACTGAGCCGTCTCGACGAGGTCGGTGCAGTTGTTCGGCTCAGGCCCTGGCTCACCAATCCGGCCGATGAAGACGTGGATCCCTCTGAAGGGGACCCGGTACCCATACTCAACTGAGCCGGCGTCAGGGCCCTAGCCTTCGTCGTCGACGTAGATCTTTCCGCGATGACTCTTGGTCATCCGGCCCACTACGTATCCCTTGAGCCCTTCGAAGTTGCCCTTCAAGAACTCAAATCCACCATGCGCTGGCCCCACGGTGGGCGCCAACTGTCTTTGAATTGTCACGTCAGATGTCCTCGTGAAAGGACTTAGTTATGGAGCCATCGCAACTAGGAAGCTTGAAGGGGTTAATCGGGACAAAAGACACGAGAGGGTTTATACTAGTTCGGCCCCTTATGGTGAAGGTAAGGCCTACGTCTAGTTGGGTTGGTATTGATGTTTCGATGACCAGGGAGCGAGATACGCTATGCCCGATTCTCGATGAGTTGTTTCTTGCCCTAAGCCGCAAGCAGGTCGTCCCCTTATATACACGGGTTGACGCCCTGTGGCCTACAGAGTCTCGGCCGGCGTATAACAGTGTCCGGCTTGGTGACTAATTAAATCTACCTTATGATACAAGTCATGCCATTACGGCGCTTTACTACAATGGGCCTTAAGTCGCCTGTGGGCTTAAGCCCCCTATTGAACCGCCGTCTTCATGCTTGGTCTTGGGCTTGAGTCTTCTTTGCATAACCCGGCCCCTCCTGGGCGACTTACACAAATAGTTATATCCCCAACAACCTCTCCAAATTCCTCGCAACTATACTATGTTCACATGTACTCATGTCTGCTGCTGAATCACTAGGTTCTCATCAACTTAACTCATTTGCAGCGTTCCTCGAAGAAAAGTTGCATACATCTTCAGAAAATTCCATTGTTCACATTCCTCAGCTGAAGAAAATGGCTGATGGTAAGAAGCCACAAAAGGGTGGAAAGAGGCCTAAGGTCAGTACTGCTTTTGAGATCCCTGATGACATATACAAGGACTATTGCACTCCTGATGAGGCCAAATTTGGCAAAGAGGACAAAAATCAGCACAAGGTGTGCATACAAAGGATAGAGAGGAGATGGGCACGGGAATGGAGGGAGTACAGATATGTTACTCCCAAGTATATGAAGAAATTGGCTCTCAACCCTCTATACCCAAGACCTTCGTTGGCACTTGGCCAATTGGCAGACCCCACCAGCCTCAAGCACGGTAAGGATTATCCCAATGAATGGGCAAAGCGCCAGGCCAAACTGGCAAAAGAAGCAGTGAGGAAATTTAATGAAGACTCTGTTGCTGCTGCTACAGCTGCTGAGGCCTCTGCAAGCAAGCCAAAGAAGGCGATGGCTAAGAAGCCCGCTCACAAGCCCAGTGCTTCACCCTCAATGCCCTCACGGCCAAGTTCCTCAGCAATGCCCTCACGGCCAGATTCTTCAAAGCCCTCACGGCCAACTCCTCAATCTGCTCCTCCTTCAAAGTCTTCAGTTCCTCCGACAAAGTCCCCAGCTGCTCCAACTAAATCCTCTCCACCTGTGCATCTCACCACGTGTCAAAGGACTACATGCATCTCAATTGCCTCAGGAGCATCTGCAAGTTCCTCAGTCGCACCAAATTCTTCAACTGGCCCCTCTCTGCTGAAGAAAAAGACCACTGCTGGACGAGGCCCTCGACCAAGTCCTCACAAGAAGTAGGTCGCTTTTCAAGTGCCATTTGATGATGAAGAACTTGCCGAAATCATCAGAGTCAGGCAGGTCAAGGCCGCTAGAGCCAAAGGAAACAATGTGCCAATGTTACTGGATCCTAAGTTGATCCTAGATTTCATTGATCTATGGCAAAGGACCCGAACACACCTTTGTCGGAGATGAACCTCACTCCTGGTCAAAGTCATGTCTTGACTGCCTTCATTGAAGAAGAAAAATGGAAGTATGACCAAGCAAGGTCATTGAAGAAAGCATAGTACAAGAAGCAGCACTACCTAAAGGACAACATCCTCAATCTTTCACCGGAGTAGCTTATTGCACTGCAAGCTAAAATCAAGAAGCTCAACAAAGAATTTGAAGCCTACAAGGCTGACTGGAAGGGCGCCAAGGTCTGGCTCATCAAACTGACAAAGACATTCTCTTCAAGTGCTGCTCCTGTGCACTTTGAAGTCACTCATGCTGAAGCATCTGTCCAACCTACTAAAGAACATGCCAACACCGCTGATGACAATGAGGCTGCTGAAGAAAATGAAAGTACCAGGGCTAATGACTGCATTCTAGCCGCTGAAGAAATTGCCGGGGCATCCACTAGTGGTGCGCTTGAAGAAAATGAAGAAGCCAGGACAACTGCATCAGTTGTGCCTAAAGAAAATGAACCAAATTCCTCTGCTCCTCCTGCACCAACACCAATGCCAACTCCAATCCTTCCATCTGCATCAGATGTGAAGAAGACCAAGGCTGCAGAGCGTGCAACAATGAAGAAAAGGAAGGCATCAACTTCATCAGATTCTTCAGATCCGAATAAGATGAAGCCATTGACAAGCTCATTTGACAACCCAATTGATGTCGTTCCTGTCTCATCCATGCCATCAAAGGACCTTGTTCCTTTTGATGAAGATTATGTGATTCCAAGTGAACCAGATGAAGAAATTCCTTCTGTTGCTTCGTCAGAGCAGTTGGATGAAGAAATTGAAGTGGATGCAATCCCTTCAACACTAGTTGTCTCCTAGCCTATGCCTCAGTTTACTGCTGATGAGACCGACGCTGAAGAAATGGCAGATGAAGAAGTGGACATTGGCTGTACCACTCCCGTGCTGAATGATGACTTTTGGGAAAGTCAGCACCCCAACTCTCCACTGTTCACTCCACTTCAACAGATTCCTCAGTCCCCTGTTGCTACTGAAGTACAAATGGGATCCAAAGAACCTCATGCAACCCCATCTGTCCATGAAGAAATTCCAGCCACTAGTGCTGATGAAAATGTCAATGAAGAATTGATGACCCAGGATGCAACTGAAGAAGAACCTGAAATTCCTTAGCCTGTGGATCCTGAGATTGC
Source organism: Triticum aestivum (assembly GCF_018294505.1). Lineage (NCBI taxonomy): Eukaryota > Viridiplantae > Streptophyta > Magnoliopsida > Poales > Poaceae > Triticum > Triticum aestivum. Next base: position 593,672,520 of record NC_057801.1, on the reverse strand, counting down.
GATTCCTGAGGTGGTGATGCAATTGACTGATACTCCTCAGCCCAAGCCAAAGGATCCCTTCTCGAAGAAGCAGAAATTCAAGGCTGATGACTTCTTCGGCGAGCATGTGTTCTTCACTAATTATAATCCTGATGACTCTGCTCGTCTTAGAAGGAAGCGCTTTTGGACCGCCAGCCAGGCCAATTTCTATTCTTCACTGCTTTTCAACAAAAACAAAGTCTTCGACCACGAGCATATTCCTCACGTGGATATGGAATCAATGCCTTGCTTCTCTCCAGTCCTTAGTGTGATTCACGATGCAAGACTACTCAACTTTTGCACTGACATTGTTGATTGGAATGAAGAGCTTATTCTTCAGTTCTACGCAACGCTGCACATCACAGGTGATGCTGATGATATCAACACTTGGGTGTCGGACTGGATGACCGAGAATACTCATTATAAGGCACTGGCCTCTGAATTACTTCATGCCCTGCCAATCAGTCCTCCACCTGAAGGTGCTAGTTGTCTGTACCAAGAACCTGAACTTACTGCTCATTACATGCAAGTGCTAATGAAGCCTCGAAGCCTGGTCAAGCCCCAAGGACCAATTTCCTCATGAAGGAATTACTGCATGTGCCAAGAACAGTCTATCGCATTCTGACGAAGACTTTGAGTCCTATCAAAGGCCATGACTCATCTGATGAGGATATTGTTGGCATCATGAAGAATCTGCTATTCAACATCATGCATGGAATCCCTGTCAACTATCATGATTTCTTCATGAGGACTCTGGCAAATATTGCACAATCTCCGTTTGAGCTGAAGCATTATGCTCCTTGGATTATGAGATTCATCAGAACAATGTCTTCACTCAACTACAAAGCTGATACACTCAACCATGGCAGCTACTTGCCCCCTATTGAAGTCCTCAAGCAGACATTTTCCTCAGCTGATGAAAAGGGCAAGGCCACTACTATTTTTGATGAAGGCATTCGTCCATTGGATGGTCAGTTTCGCAAAGCTGCATCTTATTCCACCAATGATGATTCTGCCACTCATGATTCTGCTGCCAATGCTCCCAAGTCAAATCCTCAAGCCACTGCTCCGCGTGTGATGACTGACCAAGAGCTGCTTCTTAGTCTTCACCAGAAGGTGGATCAAAACCATAAATGGGTTAAGCGTCAGTTTGGTTCTATTCTTCACAACATGACTTATACACATAATGTAGTGAAGAAAAACCATTACTACCTCCATGAAGTCTTCGACCGCACCTGGGCTATTCTGTCACATCTATATGGTGAAGAAGATCTGAAGCAAATGGGCTTCAAGGAAGATTTTGACTGGTCTGCTCCTCCACAAAAGAAATACAAGAGGTTCAAGGTTCCTCCCTTGGTAGTCAGTTCATATTCTTCATCACACAACACAGACGAGTATGAAGACTTGGACGACATTGCGGCAGGCCCTACAATGACACACAACCCCAACAATGCTGGTGCTCCTTCATCGTCATGATATTCTTCAGGGGTGTTAGCCCTCATGTTCAACCCTTTTGGTCATTCGATGACAAAGGGGGAGAAATTTGAGTTAGTCTTCAAGCGGGTCTATCTTATATGGGCTTTTTTTTCTAAGTTACAACTCTCGTTCTTTTGATGACTTTGCTGGATCGAGTTGTAAACTTAAACTCTATGGTGGTCTGATACTTTTGCTGAGTTCTTCTACATGCTTATTCCTCATTAATGTCATTACACGCATGCTGAATTACATCAGTCACCATATTTCATCATGCATTTCAAATTCTTCATATTATATGTCAAATGCGTGTATGAATTACAAGATATAGGGGGAGATCTCCATGATTTTACTCTTCAAGTGTGCATTGCTTCAAAAGCAAATTCCTCACTATGCACTTCTTCAGGGGGAGTTCTTCTATATCTTGCAATCAAATTCCTCAATATCAGTATTTACACTTCATATGTTTATCCCCGTTGAAAACTTAACCTATATTGTCGTCAATCACCAAAAAGGGGGAGATTGTAAGTGCATCTAGTGCCCCTTAGTGATTTTGGTGTATTGAAGACTTATAGGTTAAGGGACTGATGCGTTTGTGAGTGTACACAGGTCTATAAGTCTATGAGGAGTTTGGTATTTACAGAGAAAGTCGACCCCTAAAAATGAAGTTCTTCAACTGAAGACTTTGGATTTCTGAAGACTTTGAAAGTGAAGAAATTGGTGTGACCTTGAAGACTTGGAATTCATTCAAGGAACATGAAGCATGAAGACTTTTGTTTTTGTAGCTTTATTTTCTCTTTCTTGAGTCATAGGAAACACCATACTATTAAAGGGGGTCGAGGAAATACTAAGGAAAAATGTCCATGTGATGCTCAACTCAAAATCCTACACTTACCAATCCCTTCGAGTGAAGCCATTGGAAATCTCATACAGTTCAGTCATATTCTTCAGTGATAGAGACGAAGTTATTCTGGTCTATGAGGAATTTATTCTGACTGAGGAGTTAGGAATTTGCTAGTGCAGATTGCCTACACAGTGAGGAACATGGTAGCCCTGAGGAATTTGAGAGTCAAAATTCCGACCGTTGCTGTGCTATGCGCCAGCTGTCCCAAAATATCTTACCACCTAATGTTCATATCATTGAAGGGCATTTATGTCTTATCATGTCGGGTTGCTACCTAGGCTATAAATAGACGCGCCCGCAACCACTAGTTGGTTGGCTGCTCCGAGAGAAACTAACACTTGTCATTTGAGAGCATCCCATCCTCCGAGGACTTTGAGCGAAAATCATCAAGTGAGGAAAACCCAAACCCAAACCCAAACACCTTCAAACCCAAAGTGATTGAGCATCACTGAAGAGATTGATCCTGCGTGGATCTGACGCTTGTTACCTTTGAAGACTGTGCTTCTCCAGACGGTTAGGTGTCAAGGTCTAGAGCCTCCAAGAGGAATTGTGGATCGCCGAGTGACCGAGTTTGTGAAGGTTTGGAAGTCACCTAAAGACTTACCATGAGTGATTGGGCGAGGTCTGTGTGACTTTAGCTCAAGGAGAATACAGTGAGGAATGTGTGTCCGGGACTGTGTGTCCTCAAGTTTAAATACCTAGCTGCTCCAACCAGATGTACAATTGAGACAGTAGTTGGAACTGGTCTACCAAATCATTGGCTTCACCAAGCTTACTGGTTCTATTTCCTCAACTCTTTCAATTCCTCACTTCACTTGTTGTGTGCTTGTTCATATCTGTTTGAAGCTTTGACTGAAGACTTTCTCAATTTCCTCAGTTCAATTTCTTTAGTCTGTCCGTATTCATTATGTGTTATCCTGTGTTTACGCTTTCTGTACTCTGTGCTTGTCTTCATTTCATCATGATGACTATGCTTGTGTTCTGTTATGTTTACCTTTGAGTACTTATTCCGCTGCAAGTAGTTCTTCGCTAAGGAATTTCCTCACCAGCAAATTCCTTAGTGAAGAATTCATAAATATCACCTATTCACCCCCCTCTAGTCGATATAACGCACTTTCACGAGACTATCTTCTCCTTTTTGTCTTCTCCACAACCACCATTCTATTCCACATATAGTGCCATGTCCATGGCTCACGCTCATGTATTGCGTGAAAATTGAAAAGGTTTGAGATTACTAAAGTATGAAACAATTGCTTGGCTTGTCATCGGGGTTGTACATGATTAAGTACTTTGTGTGATGAAGATAGAGCAACAGCCAGACTATATGATTTTGTAGGGATAACTTTCTTTAGCCATGTTATTTTGATAAGACATGATTGCTTTATTACTATGCGTGAAGTATTACTATTTCTTATGTCAATATGAACTTTTATTTTCTATCATCTGGATCTGAACATTCATGCCACAATAAAGAGAATTACATTAAGAATTATGCTAGGTAGCATTCCACATCAAAAAAATCTGTTTTTTATCATTTACCTACTTGAGGACGAGCGGGAATTAAGCTTGGGGATGCTTGATACGTCTCCAACGTATCTATAATTTTTTATTGTTCCATGCTATTATATTACCTGTTTTGGATGTTTATGGGCTTTACTATACACTTTTATATTATTTTTGGGTCTAACCTATTAACCGGAGGCCCAACCCATATTGCTGTTTTCTTGCCTATTTTAGTGTTTCGAAGAAAAAGAATATCAAATGGAGTCCAAACGGAATGAAACCTCCGGGAAAGTTATTTTTGGAACGGAAGCAATCTAGGGGACTTGGAGTGCACGTAAGGGATGCTTCGAGGAGGCCACGAGGCAGGGGGCGCGCCCACCCCCCTGAGCGCGCCCTCCACCCTCGTGGGCCCCTCGTGTCTCCCCTGACCGACTTCTTTCGCCTATATATCTCCATATACCCTAAAAACATCGAGGAGAACAATAGATCGGGAGTTCCACCGCTGCAAGCCTCTGTAGTCACCGAAAACCAATCGGGACCCTGTTCCGGCACCCTGCTGGAGGGGGGATCCCTCACCGGTGGCCATCTTCATCATCACGGCGCTCTCCATGACAAGGAGGGAGTAGTTCACCCTCAGGGCTGAGGGTATGTACCAGTAGCTATGTGTTTCATCTCTCTCTATCTCTCGTGTTCTTGATTTGTCACGATCTTGATGTATCGCGAGCTTTGCTATTATAGTTGGATCTTATGATATTTCTCCCCCTCTACTCTCTTCTAATGGATTGAGTTTTCCCTTTGAAGTTATCTTATCGGATTGAGTCTTTAAGGAATTGGGAACACTTGATGTATGTCTTGCCGTGCTTATCTGTGGTGACAATGGGATATTCATGTGATTCACTTGATGTATGTTTTGGTGATCAACTTGCAGGTTCAGTGACCTTGTGAACTTATGCATAGGGGTTGGCACACGTTTTCGTCTTGACTCTCCGGTAGAAACTTTAGGGCACTCTTTGAAGTACTTTGTGTTGGTTGAATAGATGAATCTGAGATTGTGTGATGCATATCATATAATCATGCCCACGGATACTTGAGGTGACAATGGAGTATCTAGGTGACATTAGGGTTTTGGTTGATTTGTATCTTAAGGTGTTATTATAGTATGAACTCTATGATAGATTGAACGAAAAGAATAGCTTCGTGTTATTTTACTACGGTCTCTTGAATAGATTGTTTAGAAAGGATAACTTCGAGGTGGTTTCGTACCCTACCATAATCTCTTCGTTTGTTCTCTGATATTAGTGACTTTGAAGTGACTCTTTGTTGCATGTTGAGGGATATTTATGTGATCCAATTATGTTATTATTGTTCAGAGAACTTGCATTAGTGAAAGTATGAACCTTAGGCCTTGTTTCCTACCATTGCAATACTGTTTACACTCACTTTTACCACTTGTTACCTTGCTGTTTTTATAATTTCAGATTACAAATACTCATATCTACCATCCATATTGTACTTGTATCACCATCTCTTCGCCGAACTAGTGCACCTATACAATTTACCATTGTATTGGGTGTGTTGGGGACACAAGAGACTCTTTGTCATTTGGTTGCAGGGTTGTTTGAGAGAGACCATCTTCATCCTACGCCTCCTATGGATTTATAAACCTTAGGTCATCCACTTGAGGGAAATTTGCTACTGTCCTACAAACCTCTGCACTTGGAGGCTCAACAACGTCTACAAGAAGAAGGTTGTGTAGTAGACATCAACGGGATTTCAACTTCATCATATCTATAGAGAGAATTTACCTTTACTACCCGTGTCGGGTTAGCAAGACCATGTGTTTATTCAATAGGTGGTAAATTAAGGCCATGTATTTCTTCAACAGGAGGTAAATTCTTAACATCTTCAGCTTTAATACCCTTTTCTTTCATAGATTTCTTTGCCTCTTGCATATCTTCACGACTGAGAAATAGAACACCCATTTTCTTCGGAGTTGGCTTAGGAGTTGGTTCAGGAAGTGTCCAATTGTTTTCATTGGTCAACATATTATTCAATAACAATTAAGCTTGATCAACAGTTCTTTCCCTGAAAACACAACCAACACAACTATCCAGGTGGTCTCTGGAAGCATCGGTTAGTCCATTATAAAAGATATAAAGTATTTCATTTTTCTTGAGAGGATGATCAGGCAAAGCATTAAGTAATCAGAGAAGCCTCCCCCAAGCTTGTGGGAGACTCTCTTCTTCAATTTGCACAAAATTACATATTTCCCTTAAAGCAGCTTGTTTCTTATGAGCGGGGAAATATTTAGCAGAGAAGTAATAAATCATATCATGGGGACTACGCACACAACCAGGATCAAGAGAATTAACCTAGTTTTAGCATCACCCTTTAATGAGAACCAAAATAATTTAAGGATATAATAGTAACGAGTTCTCTCATCATTAGTGAATAGGGTGGCTATATCATTTAACTTAGTGAGATGTGCCACAACAGTTTCAGATTCATAGCCATAAAAAGGATCAGATTCAACCAAAGTAGTTATCTCAGGATCGACACAGAAATCATAATCCTTATCAGTAATAAAGATAGGTGAAGTAGCAAAAGCAGGGTCATATTTCATTCTAGCATTCAGAGACTTTTCTTTCAGCTTGGCTAATAATTTCTTAAGATCAGATCTATCGTTGCAAGCAAGAAAATCTCTAGCAGTTTCTTCATCCATAACATAACCCTCAGGAACAACAGGCAATTCATATCTAGGGGGAGAATCTTCATCATCACTTTCATCAGTATTACCAGTTTCAATAATTTCATTCTCTCTAGCCCTAGCAAGTTGTTCATCAAGAAATTCACCTAATGGCACAGTATTATCAAGCATAGAAGTAGTTTCATCATAAGTATCATGCATAGCAGAAGTGGCATCATCAATAACATGCGACATGTCAGAATTAATAGCAGAAGCCGGTTTAGGTGTCGCAAGTTTACTCAAAACAGAAGGATAATCAAGTGCAGAGCTAGATGGCAGTTCCTTACCTCCCCTCGTAGTTGAGGGAAAAATCTTAGTTCTTTCGTATTTCAAGTTCCTCATAGTGATCAGCAGATATAAATCCCAAGTGACTCAAAGAATAGAGCTATGCTCCCCGGCAACGGTGCCAGAAAATAGTCTTGATAACCCACAAGTATAGGGGATTGCAACAGTTTTCGAGGGTAGAGTATTCAACCCAAATTTATTGATTCGACACAAGGGGAGCCAAAGAATATTCTCAAGTATTAGCAGTTGAGTTGTCAATTCAACCACACCTGGATAACTTAATATCTGTAGTAAAGTATTTAGTAGCAAAGTAGTATGGAAGTAACGGTAACAGTGGCAAAAGTAACAGTAGCAGTTTTGTACTAATTGTAACAGTGGCAACGGTAAAGTAACTAAGCAAAGATCAATATGTGAAAAGCTTGTAGGCATTGGATCAGTGATGGATAATTATGTCAGATGCGATTCCTCATGTAATAGTTATAACATAAGGTGACATAGAACTAGCTCCAATTCATCAATATAATGTAAGCATGTATTCTGAATATAGTCATACGTGCTTATGGAAAAGAACTTGCATGACATCTTTTGTCCTACCCTCCCGTGGCAGCGGGGTCCTAATGGAAACTAAGGGATATTAAGGCCTCCTTTTAATAGAGTACCGGACCAAAGCATTAACACTTAGTGAATACATGAACTCCTCAAACTACGATCATCACCGGGAGTGGTCCCGATTATTTTCACTTCGGGGTTGCCAGATCATAACACATAGTAGGTGACTATTGACTTGCAAGATAGGATCAAGAACTCACATATATTCATGAAAACATAATAGGTTCAGATCTGAAATCATGGCACTCGGGCCCTAGTGACAAGCATTAAGCAGAGAAAAGTCATAGCAACATCAATCTCAGAACACAATGGATACTAGGGATCAAACCCTAACAAAACTAACTCGATTACATAGTAAATCTCATCCAACCCATTACCATCCAGCAAGCCTACGATGGAATTACTCACGCACGGCAGTGAGCATCATGAAATTGGTGATGGAGGATGGTTGATGATGACGACGACGACGAATTCCCTTCTCCGGAGCCCCGAACGGACTCCAGATCAACCCTCCCGAGAGAGATTAGGGCTTGGCGGCGGCTCCATATCGTAAAACGCGATGAATCCTTCTCTCTGATTTTTTCTCTCCCTGAACGTGAATATATAGAGTTGGAGTTGAGGTCTGTGGAGCACCAGGGGGCCCACGGGGCAGGGAGGCGCGCCCAGGGGGGTAGGGCGTGCCCCCACCCTCGTGGATAGGGTGTGGGCCCCCTCGCCTTGATTCTTTCACCAGTATGTTTATTAATTCCAAAAATAATCTTTGTGGAGTTTTAGATCATTCCAAGAACTTTTATTTGTGCACAAAAATAACAACCATGGCAATTTTGCTGAAAACAGCGCCAGTCCGGGTTAGTTCCATTCAAATCATGCAAGTTAGAGTCCAAAATAAGGGCAAAAGTGTTTAGAAAAGTAGATACGATGGAGACATATCACCCTGCCGCGTGGAGTGTGCATCTACCCCGTCGTGGTTGCCTCTTCCTCCAATGAGGTGGCCCCTCCGTCGTACGTCGGTGATCAGCGGAGATGCGTGGGAGCCGGCGGCCCTCACTCTGCTCGCCAGCGGCTGGGACCATGGGTGGTCGGGTGGACCGATGGTGTGCTGGTCGAGGGAGGGGAAACCTTATCACGTAACCACTCCCTCCCCTCCCCCCTCCTCAGCGGTGGCATGAGTGGGTCGGCCAGAGGCCGTGGAGGCCCATGCTCAGGCGCCCGACTGCCTCTCTACAGGATTTTTTTTCTTTGTTTAGTAGTACTAGTTAGTACTAATTATTGTACTAGTGCAATGTTAGACTATATCTAGTTTGACTACTTACATTCTAGTCCTGATTTGTGACAGCCTGATTTTTGGCCCTTTCCTTTTTCTTTTGTTTTTTCGAGGTTTTTGCCTGAGTTTTCTTTTTCCGTGGCTTTGTGGTCTGGAAACTGAAGAAGATGGCCTCTTATTTGTTTCTAGTGTGGCTTGTCATTCCCAAATCCTTCCCTATACCCTGTCATTTCCATCCTAGCCCAAATCCCAATATTCTTTTTATTGGGAATATTCCTTTTCTATTAAAAGAATAACTCCAATTGCCCTAGGTTGTGAAGCAACCTATATTTCCATCACTCCAAAAATTCCCAAATAATTCTCATAAATTGTTTGGGTCATATCTTGATCAAATATGGCAAAAAATTTCATTGCCATGTTCAAAAATAATTCCCCAATAATTATTCTTCATTTTTGTCCAGTGTGGTTTTCTATGAAGGAAGTGCCACCTATCTTTTCTTGATTGCTCCCCAACTCGTTGGGCATGCTTATATGTCCAAATAATTGCCTCATGCAAAAGTTCAAATTTATTTGCCTAGCCAATCTTCCTCGATGATTTTTCAAAGTTTCTGTCAAACAGAAGCCATTGTGAAGGAAGTAATAGCTAGGAGTACCCAAATGAGTTGAACTTTTGCACACTCCTTAATGTGCTCATATTAACCCCTTCCACCCATTTGCAGCCCCATCCAATCATCTATGTGAGCATAGGAGCAAATCTTTGATTCTGGCAATATTTTCAGGTTGTGAAGCAAGTATGTTTTATATTGCTTCAAAAATCCTAATAAATTGTCAGGTCATTCTTGTACCCATAAAACATCTCTCCACCCAATCTGGCATCATTTCATTAAGCCATTTGATCACCATAATTATTCCAAGTTTCTGTCCAAAGGAGCTGTCTGTGAAGCAAGTACCATGTTGGCTTTGCCAAATGGAATGATACTTGTTGAGCATCATTATATGAATAAATGACTCAGCTTTGCCCAAAATTAGCCCAATTGATCACTCCATGTGAGTGTATCTTGCTGATCTTCATTTATGGACCAAATATGCAGTTGTGAAGCAACTGCAGTAAATCTTGGGCCATTTACCCTCAAAACCTCCAGGATCATCGTCCCTCCTTAGCTAAACACCCAGACAACTTATTTGGCCCGTAGCATGTCCCTACTGATCACATTGAGCTGGTAAAGTTTACTGCAGTAAACTTTAGAGCTCACTAACCTTTTAACCGTAGATGTTTTCACCAATCTACCACCTTAGTTGAGACCTACCCTGGAGGAACTTACCACTAGATTACGTTTTGGGTTCTGTAGAGCATTGAATGCCCGTGTTCACACTACAAAAAAAAGACACATCCGTGACATTTTGGGCCGAATTTTTTTTCCTGTCATACATATGACACTTCTATGATGATAATTGTGACAAAACCCGGTATCATCATAGATATGGTGGGCTCCTACTTCTATGACAAAAAATCATGACAAAAAATGGGCTTTTCGTCCTGGGCGGGCCAGAGACGCAGCTGTATGACATTCTTTGGGCCGTCCATGACGGAAAAAACCATGGTAGAAGCGAGGGGGAGGAAAATTTCAGGGAGTTGCCGCTTACGGTGGGAGGTCGGGGGCGGAGCGATGCGCGTTTCTCTCATACGTACGCGTGTGTGTGTGCGAGGCGTTGGCTCTAACTGAAGTCGAGCGAGGCGTTGGGCTCTAACTGAACCCGAGCGATTGCACTGCAGGCTACGCATTACTGAACC